>NW_003314298.1:1375669-1376921 GCF_000143415.4 Selaginella moellendorffii | reverse complement strand
ATGGGAGTTGTAGCACTGTTGTTGTCTCATTTGTATGCAACTTAAATGTTTGACAAATTCTACTTGGACAAGTGGAAAAATGCTTGTTAAATATTGATCCCACAACCTAGCATCGACAGCTCATAACAATCGCGAAAGTAAACCCAACTCTGTTAGTAATATTGGATCATGACTATATAAGAGTTTATATGGTGAAACACCAACATAACTCTGCACCCCTGTAACATATACATACCGAAAAGATGGCAAATAACCATCCTAATTTGAATACTGAGAGTTCACATACTTTGCGATCATTCCTTTGGATGTCTCAGCCATAAATGTATGACCATTATTGTAACGCACGTGATCATGGGATGAGATTTGGATATACTATCACCGTGGATCCTTGGAACCTTGGGGGATAAATGGGGATAAAATAGCCACTAAGGGCTCTCTCATTAAGCAATTGCCCCTTTTCCAGTTGGCTTAAGGGGAGAGAGATAAGGTAGAGACTGATAACGAGCCCAGCAATACCGACCTTTTGCCGTCGTGGTAGTAAAGAAAGAATATCCGAAAGGACAGGCCAACAGGTAACTTCCGGGCTGCATCATACAAACTATTTACTAAGGTCTAAGCCAACCAAAGTCAACTCTAACCCTTTCACTAGTTTGTACTGGCTTATGAAAATGGAATGGTTTTCGAGCAAAGTGACCGACAGATCAGCCATTGGAAAAGCCTAAGAAAATTTATGGAAAAATTTCCATCCTAGAGAAAGAATGACTCTTAGTCCAGGATTGCAAACTTTCAAGACTCAACTAACTTCTTCCTACTAACAACTTCACATAGGTTCACCTCAACACAAATTCTCATGACCCATAATATGCTTAAGCATTGAACATCTTTGCCTGTCTAACCGATATCTAACACCGACATCTGCAAAGTGCAAAATGAACATCCAAGGCTTGATCACGAAGACCACATCTTCGGATATCCACATTGCACTCACACTTTTGTTCAATCACTTTCAAGATCCAATGTGAAGCCAAAACACTAACAAGAAAAATGACATGGAAAATCAAGATCCAAGGAAATTCCTCATCACTTGAAATAACAATGCCACTTCCATTAACACAAGTGTTAGTGATGTCAATGCCCTAACTACACACCTTCTCCATCCAACAATCTACTCCAAATACTAACGGATAAGTCATAGCAAATGAATACTATAACCCTTTTTCCAACACCTTATGGGCAAACTTCTTAAGAACAA
>NW_003314298.1:1326082-1375024 GCF_000143415.4 Selaginella moellendorffii | reverse complement strand
AGTAATTTTAGTTATTAAGGGAATTTTGGGGTGAAAGCCCAAAGATGTGTTTCTTCAAGGGGGGGGGGGGGGGGGGCTGTGGGGGGTTCCAAATGTATAGTAGGGATAGTGGGTAGGTCGGGCACATAGTTGCCGGAAAACGTATGAAACTAAAAAAACGTAACGTTTTAAACGCGTTAAAAAACGCCGTTTTAAACTCCCAACGCATTTGCACTATTTGCAAAAAGAGACAAGAGTTTCTTTAGGGTTTCTTTAGGGTTACTTCAGGGTCATGTCAGGAATTGGAGGACGCTGCGAATGCTGGAGCTGGAAGCATGTGATACGAGCTGAGTGGCACTGGACATGTAAGTATTGTCATGAGATTCACACTAGGGGAGCGGAGCGAGTGCGAGCACATCTCGCTGGAGTTCGGGCAAGAGGTGTGAAAACGTGCAAGGCAATGAGGGAGATCCCTTATGAAGTTCTTAAAAAAGCTCGCAACAGTTTTTCCGATTTCGAGCTAGCAGACCCAGCAGATGCTGATGATGGGCATCTACTGCAGCAAGCCGCACAGGGTTCAGGGGGGCCAGCAGAATCTATGGTGGCAAGCACGGAGAATTGGTCCAGTGCTGGGACAAGCAGAGCAGCGAAACGTAGATCCTCGGATGGAAATTTGGTGACATTTTTTTATACTGCTTCGGCTGAGGCACTGGATGATGCTGTTGCAGAGTTCTTCTTTGCCAAGAACATCTCCTTCAACACAATCCGAAGAGACAACTTGAAGAGAATGCTGAAAGTTGCCGCAAAAGTGGGGCATCCAGCGATTGACAACCTCATGGGATATGAGAAGTTGCGGACAACTGAGCTACAACGAATATACAACAACGTTCAGAAGCGGCTTGAAGATGTGCGGCTAAGTTGGAGGACATATGGTTGTACCATTGTCACGGATGGCTGGTCTGATATCAAGAAGAGGTCTCTTCTCAACTTCATGGTCAGTTCTGTGAGAGGCTCAATTTTCCTGAAGGCTGTGGACAGCAAGAATGCGAAGAAAACCGGAGCATGGTTGTTTGAGCAGCTGAAACAAGTGATTGCCGAGGTTGGTGCAGAAAACGTTGTGCAGGTGGTGACAGACAATGCAAGCAACTGCGTGGTCATGGGGGAGCTTTTGCAGCAGGAGTTTCCATAGATTGTACACGTTCGCTGCGTTTGCCATGTTATGGACTTGCTGTTCGAAGATATTGGAGCTCTGTCTTGGGTGCAGCCTTTCGTCGATGGCTGTGCGAAGATAGTTACCTTCATCACCTCAAAGCCACGGGTTCTAGCTCTTTATAGAACTTTCTACAAACAGGACCTGATAAAGCCTGTGACCACGAGGTTTGCTTATATTTTTCTCGTGATGTCTCAGCTTCTGGAGACCACGAATCTCTCCGGGCTTTAAAGAATGGTGGTGAGCCAAGAATGGGAGCGACTTGACTGGTCTAAGAAGCTGGAGGGCCTGGAGCTGCGATCTCGTGTTCTCAATGACTCGTTCTGGGAGCGGTGTGAGAATTTGTTAATTTTGCTCGAACCTTTACTTCGAGTTCTTCAACTCGCTGATCGGGAGGGGGCGACTTTAGGCCTCATCTTTGAAACTGTTGATTGGCTGATTGAGAAGATGGACAAGGGAGCTCGAAACGGAATTTATGCACATGAGGAAGTGGGACAAATCAAGGATTTCCTACTTGAATCACACGGTCTGAAGGAGGCAAGGTGGTATCAAATGCACAATGTCATTCATGGAGCTGCTTTTGCTCTTCATCCTCTGTTTCTGGGGTATAACCCAGAGAACGACAAGCTGGACAATGAGGCACGTGGGAACTGGTTGGAGTACATGCATGTTTATGGCAGAGGTGATCTGGACTTGCAGCTGAGATTGCAGGCATAGTTTGAGAGGTTTCGGCAACAGCTTGGACGGCAAATGAGGTTACCTGTTGCCAAGGATTGGGAGACCAGAAAGTTTCCAGTAACCTGGTGGAGTTCTTTTGGTTTAGAGATGCCTGATCTACGTCGCATGGCTCTCCGGATTTTAAGCCAAGTTGTTTGCACTTCTCCATGCGAGAGGAATTGGAGCTCATGGAGCTTGATACAAACAAAGCGCAGGTCCCGCTTGCTTCCCAAAAGTGCTGAGAAGCTGGTTTACATTCATACAAACTTGTGGGTTGTTCAGAAGCTGGAGAGTGAAGGTTTGAGGATGCTGGAGATTGATATAGACAAGCTGGAGTTGGAGCCTCATTGGAAGAGGATTTTGGATTTGCAAGAAGCTTTTGAGGAACCAAATCAGGCTACTGACGAGTTTAGCATCGATGAAGGAATGGAAGATGATTCAGAATTGGAAGACGACTAAAACGGCTTCTTCTTTCATTTGTTTTATCGGTTGGGTTTTATAAACTTAATATCAGATTAAAATGTATTTAGTAAATATTAGTGTTGTCTTAATCATTTTAGGCTTTAACATGTAAACGTTTGATTGTCCTGAAAAAAACGTTTTAAACAGCATTTAAACGTGGACGCGTTTGAACGTTTGCATGTCTAGCTGCAACTATGGTCGGGCATGGCCGACCAACCTGAGGCATAGTCTAGCTCCCACTTGCGTGCCTGTCCTTGTTCTACGTCCGGCTTGGGTCTAAACCCAAGTTCCATTCCATGCTAGCTGGTGGAGTACCCATGTCCTCACGTTAGGCCACCGGTATGCCAAAATAGCGCCAAACTCCGTTTTGCTCCGTTTTGCGTGTTAGTCCTGGCATTAGGATGCTCGTTGCTCCAGGACTGTTCCAAGTCGCTCCGGGCTCCTGTCCCTTTGCTCCTTAAGCTGTATGCTCGGGAGTTGCTCCGTGGTTTGGTTCCGTCACTCCTTGGCTCCATGGTTGGGAGTTTGGCATCGTTCCTTTGTTCAGTGGCCCAAGGCCCTGAACCTCGGGTTCCACACCACGTTCCTTTGGACACGTGGCATCTGTCACATGGCATAAAGAGGGTTTAGGTTGGTATCCTATGGTAAATCACCATAGGATAAAGGGTAAAAACCACATGCGCTACAATTATCTGAAAAAATCTGCTCTGTATAATATTATGTCACATCTCTGGCCAATAGAAACACCTGTGCAACTTTTCAGTCATATAATGATGTCCCATATACCCACTTAGAACAGGAGAATCATGATAATCATGAAGAAATTGTGGAATAAAGATTGAAGGCACTACCAGCTGTAAATGATCATCAGGATCCATCTCCACAAAATAAAAAAGGCTGTCTTTAAGGCGATATTGAGAATGTAAATGCCGGAATGGCATGTCATTAGCAAGTGATGTAGGATTCTTAAACCCATCTTAAAGCCTTCAAATCCATGGCTCAATTTTTTTAGCCTTGGGAACCTTGCTAAGAGAATGTAGATCTTGCTCTGCACTTTGTGGACATTAAACGTCAAGTACAACAACTGCTGACAACATAGAATTCTTGTCTAGAAAATCTAGATGCTGGAACAACAGGCTCGTAAAAACATGAGAAGAGAATGAAGAAGGAAGAGGAGCTTGAGAAAAGACATTAGCATCATCCATAAAACTCCATGGGCAATGAACAAAATCAAAATTATATATCTGAAGCTTCAAAGCCCACCAAGAAGTACAACCAACTAAGTTCTTTTATTTCAATAATGAAGTAACAGCAACATAATCACCTTTTAGTAACGTCCGAGAACCATATAGATATGCATGAAGTTTCTCGAAACACCAAACTGCTACTAAACACTTCTTCTCTATCATGGAGTAGTTCACCTCTGCTAGTTGTAATGTATGGCTTATATACACAATGGGATGGTGCTGACCAGGCATACCCGGGCTCTCTTGCATCAACACACCTCCACATGCAAAATGAAAGGTTGAGTGTAGTCAAGATATGCCAAAACTAGAGGAGTTATCAATAGCTCTTTGACATCCATGAACGCCCGTTTACAATCTGGAGGCCAAATGAAAAATGATGTTGATGACTTTAGCAATGTTCACAACAATGTAATGCAATCAGAAAGATAATCTACAAAACGACTGAGATATTGCACCTTGCCCAAGAAGTGTTGCATATTATTCATACACTTTGGAGTATGGAACTTTAAAACAGCCACAAGTTTGTCAGAATCAACTTGCAAACCCTCACAAGAAATATGGTACCCAAGATAAGTCGTGTCCTTGGATCCAAACACACACTTCAACCGCTTCAGCTTGACTTAGCACCACCTACAATGACTGCAACCCAAGCTTGAGATTGCCTACATGCACAACTAGGTTCATTTCATCCCGTGCACATGCATGTGTACTATTATTGTCATAAAGAATGAAAATTGGCTCTACCGCACGACATAAATGTAGATGGCAACATGTGGTAACAAATTAAGCGTAGCAATAGATTGAGCAATAGAAGATAAACTCAAACCTGTATCAACTAACACAGAGAGAATAATAGAAGACCTCTTGTTACAAAAACAAGCTTGGAAAGTAAACACTACATGAACTTGTGTCGAGTGAACTTCTTAATGATACTCGCGAAAGAAAGATGGAAGGGTTACTGACTTATTTGTGTAAAGTCTCTCCATTACTCACACGACTCCTCATTTCCCATATCTTAGTGGCTAGACCTTCCACTATAACAGCACCAATAAGACATTGTTGACACCAAAGTCTCCACCCAGGAAATAGAGGTTGACAATCCGGAAAATGCCTACAACGCTGATAAGTGTGACCAACTTCATCATATGCCTAGTAGTGAATATTACGGCCACGACCACGTCCTCACCCTTATCCTTGAATGCGAGTAGCAACAGCATCAACCTCTATTGGAACAAAACCATCTTTCATAGAAAGTGGAGATGCTAAGTGAAGGACATTGTTAAGGGTGGTTGGAGCAAGTGCTTGTACAAATCCTACAAGATATTGACAAAGTGTTGGCCATGACATTCTCAGTTTGATCCGCTTAGACATATTTGACTCTAGATGAAGCAAGAGGGTTTGAAAACTAACACCAAATTGCATCACGATTTAGATGGTCCTTAACGAAGACGATGCAATTGTTAGAAGGCATCATCATAATTATCAATATGTTCAAATGGGTTTGAAGACGTTCAAGAGAATACTCCAATCCTCATGAGTGGCTGCACTCAAACCATTATACCACTGTAGTGCCATCATTTGGAGACACATAAAAAACTTATGTAAACATTGAGCATCATCCCAAGAATGATATGTGGCAATCACCATAAAGTGATCGAACCAATGATATACATCATCCCTAAGATTCCCACAAAATAACTCCGGCCAAACACATGGATTGGCACCAAGAGTAGGAAGAGTTGTACCATATGCCATGAATGCTACCATTAACTAAGTTTAGTTGTTCAATTACAATCACATAGCATCGAACAATTGTAACAACTACTACTCTAGAGTGAAAGGAAGAGGAGATTGCTGCTCTACCATAAAGATGAATGAAAAGGAAAAAGTAAAAGAAATGAAATGAAAAAAAAACTAAAAGGAAAAGGAGATTTAGACAATGAAAAAGCTCGATCTAAACCAAAATCTCAAAAGGAAAAAACTAAAGAAAGGAAATGGAAAAAATTAGATTTAGACAATGCAAAAACTAGATATAAACTAATATCTTAAATCTAAGCACTCCTCAGGGACAATCAAAGGTGCCTCTCACCTCCAACAATGTGAGTGCAAGGAATATAAAAAGGGAATACAAAAAATATGCATATCAATTAGCTCAAAAACCCTAATTTATATACAAGAGCAAGTGGGTCGAATTGAAATTAATCCGACAGCTACCAAAATCCCACTATACTAATATTAGTATATGGCATTGCAGTTGTACATTTGGACCTCATAGCATGTTTTCAATTATTATAAATGGAAATTACATATAATGCAATCCATATCAACTATTTTTTTTTATAATTCCTTGTATAGATAATAGATTTTGTATTTTCCTATATTTCCAGGAGGTGATCAAGACTAAGGATCTAAGTCATGAGTAATATTTCAAAATACAACTTATACTGAGTTTGTAGTGGGTATGACAAAAAACAAGAGCAATTTTGAAAAATAAGAGGGATGAAGAATTTTTGTGAGTGGAATGATATAGAGGTACTATGTGGTATGATATGTTAATATCTTAACAAAGTCTTAGATCTCCATAAAGAATATTTAAAATATCAAAATATTTTCACAAACTCACAAAGTTGATATAATTATGGCATGATATTTACATATACTATCACTATGGATTGTTAAAACCTTAGAGGAAAAATAGAGATAAGATATCTATTAAAGACTTTTTTATTAAAAAAATAATTATTCCTTTTTCAATTGGGTTAAAGGGAGAGAGATCAAATACATGGGTAAATGACTATAGCACATGTGATCATGGGATGAAATTTGAATATATTATCACCATGGATCCTTAGAACTTTGGAGAATAAATGGGGATAAAATGGCTACTAAGGACTCTCTCATTAAGTAATTGCCATTTTTCCAGTTGGCTTAAGAGGAGAGAGATAAGGTGCACTACATGTGGTATCAGAGAAAATGGCACAGGTTCAATTCCTATTGATTAATGGCTACTTAAAATATAATATACCCTTGAGCAAGGTATATTACTACCTCTAAAATTTGAAATCGTATGTATTAGGCATCCATACATACATCGTTTGTCTTGAGCCTCCTAAACAAGAATAGCTAATCTACACAATAGAAGGATTGGTAAATTCAATGCGGAAATGGATTGATAGATTCAGTATTGTCACCGTGAATTCTTGGAACCTTGAGGGATAAAGAGAAATAAAGTGCACTACAATAACACAAGTATTAAGTATTCATAAATATGCATTTTGTCTTGTAAAGCATCCATAATAACCCTTATTGAACTAAAGGCTTCATTGACTAAGAACTCTTATTAAACTAAAGGGAATTAACATTTTCATTTCCAACTCAATGAAGAACATTTGTAAAGAAGGTGTTAGTTCTTTTAGGCTTAATAAAAGTTTCAATAAAAGACATAATTTTCAACACACTCATCACACTTATCAATGTGTTTCCTTGATGATTGACCTGGCTAAGTGATGGTGTTACCACCAAATGTTGCTATTGAATCTCAATAATAAGTAAAAGAGTTTCAAGGTATACTTAACTCATTTATCTGTGGTATTCTTCCATTTGCTTAACCTCTTCTTTCCTATCAATTATAGATTATTTCTCACTTTGTTCATATAAAAAATGATATCAGTACAAGAGATTACATTAGGACATCACCCCTCCACTATTCTGAAAGACTAATGCTGGAGAAATCATAATAAGAAAAGTGACTAGCTTACTCACAAATTTTATAAATTATATAAATATCACAAACCATTAGATGGTAGAATAAGTTAGAATGTATTTTATTCAGAAACTTTAAATGAATATTAACTGTGGTGAGTGCATGAAATACAAAATTGGAATACAGAAATGTTAATCCAAAAGTCTTAATTTATATATAGGAGCAAGTGGTCATCACTTGAGGTCTAGTTATGCCATATACTAATATTGGGATTGTGATACTCGCCAATTTGATTACATTTAAATGAATATTAACTGTGGTGAGTGCATGAAATACAAATTTGGAATACAGAAATGTTAATACAAAAATTGTAATTTATATACAGGAGCAAGTGGTCATTACTTGAGGTCTAGTTATGCCATATACTAATATTAGGATTTTGATACTCACCAATTTGATTAGATATCAAAATCCCAATATTAGTTTATGGCATAACTAGACCTCACACCGCTGAATAATAAACCATATTCATCCACTAGTTAATTCCTAAACAATCAAAAGAAGAAAATGTATAAAACAATGCACATGTTTCTTATAAACTCTTTTATTTTAGTTGGACTGTTTGGTGTCTAAACAAAATAAAACAAAGCAAATTATTGGAACATTAACTCGTAATGTACACCTTTTACCTTTTACGCCTAGAGAACGACTTCCCTATTGAAAATCCAGCTAAACGTTCCAGTGTTGGGGCCCTTCTTCACCCTGCTCTGCGCTCGCTCCTCCAGTCTCAAGATCTGAGGGAGACCACACACGAAATTCTGGGCCTTTTGCGCGCGAGCAGACAATCCAGTGATGGACTCGACGTTCCATCTCTTGACCAAGTGCTCCAGAATTCCTGCGTAATCCTTGGCAATGTATACCCCCATCCTCTGTGCCACCAAAGAGAAGTGCTCAAACAGGTTCTTGTCCTGGCCGTCGTACATGAGATGAGCCGGCATGGAGATCTTCTTCCTCATCATGTCCTCCAGCCCCAGCATTGCGCCCTCCGAATCGATCTCAAACAGCTTCTCCATGATCCTGGTGTAAGCATTCTCATGCCGCTTCTCATCGAATGCGATGAGGCCGCAAACAGTCGTGTGGCGAGCAGTGTTGCCGTGAGAGATGGCGGTGGCTCGCTCCTGGAAGAAGGTGTAGATGAACCCGAGATATGGATTGTTCTCGGTCTGGGGATCCTGCAAGGATGGAAACCGAACTTTTGAGTTCCCGAGAAAGAAGAAACTCTGGCTCTTTACCATTCCAGGACCGATAAGTACTGGATCGTCTTCTCGATTTGCTTCAAGTCGACTCGTCCAGTGAGGTAGAGATACTTGTTGAGCAAATCACCATGGCAATTCTCCTCGGCAGTCCAGGCACGCCACTACAGTGCCCATGGACTTGGGCTCGCACTGATCTCGTCGCGGGTGCCATCGAGAGTGTTGAGCATCGTCAAGTAAGTTGGCAGCGCTTCCTCGGTGATCATGTTCCCGACGAGGCAGAAGAAGTAGTCGTTGGGCAAGCTCTCGGCTCGCTCCCTCAGCTCACGGACCTCATCGTAGAAGCTCTCCGAGGATAGCTCCGGGAGACAGTCCTACGAGTCTGACACACTGAAGATTATGAGCTTGTATACCTGCGCCATCTTGCTGAGGAACGCTACTAGGCATAGTTGAGTTCTTTCTGCATTCCAGCGTGTCGTCTAGATCCAGCACCAGCGCATAGCTAGGGTTTGAGAAAAACATTATTCTTTAATATACGAGGTTTTCAATTAGTATTATTAAACCTAATTATTTAATAAATTATTAAGTTTTCATGCTGAGACCCCCTCGATTTCAGTTTCATCTTCTCGCGTGCAAGCGGCGGTGAAAGTTCTCACAAAGCCTCGAGAGCCGCTCCCCATCACCACTGTCAAAGAATTCCACGTCACTATGGACCAGTATCAAACACAACCTCGGAGTTCTCACACTTGGGACATTTCTACGAGACGAAGAGGTTTGGTCCAATACACTGCCGTTGGCCCGATCCAAGCAATCCATCCTCGAGAGAGAGCTGCCAGAGCGGCACAAGCCTTCAAGGCATTTGGCTTGAATCCCCAGCACTTCATCGTGGAGTAGAGATCCATTTTCTTGGACTTGGAGAAGAGAGACCTTGTAAGAACAACAAAAGAGCAGGCTTCTTTAGATTTTTGGACATTTGTGGAGGCCGCCACGGTAGCCTGGTAGAGGCGCTCGCCGAGTACCTCCACCAGCGCGGCAGCCTCCTCTTGCAAATTACCCACGAGTCCCATTTGGAGGCGCCGCCTCCAAAGGAAAACGCCCGAGCCAGGATGTCCCCAGGTCGGGCCATGGACGCGTGGGAAATCTAGTCGAGCTCTTCGCCTTCTTGCGGCAAAGAGGAGAAAGAAAGCACCCAAGCAAGAAAAACCAAGCTCCACAGCAAAACAATCAAGCAAGCAAAGGAGAGATGCGATCACTCACCATGGGCGCCATCCAGATCCAGCTCCATCTACGACACAAGCGAGAGAAATCGTTAGAAGGAAGAAGCGGGCACACAGGCAAGCAATCCTCCCGAGCTCAACCGCCAGAGGCCCCCAAAGAAAAGCCCTATCGCCGCAGGTCTTGCATTTATATACTCCACGGACTGCGAATATTTCATTCGGCCGGATTAGAATATACCTAGACAGCAGTTAAAAACGAGAATAATTTGTGCTCGCATAATTAGAGATATACTTTTTAATGATTTTTTAATGATATATTTTTGTGTATACTATTTTTACTGGTTTTGTGTTACAATTTAGATGATCTAAATTTAATATAATTTGAAGGGCTATTATATGCAATGACTCTTAATTTATGAGATTTTTATGTTTAAATAGTTAAAAAATTATATGAGCCATTATTTTGATAAATTATTTGACTTTAACTAGATGATTATCTGCCAGTAACATTTTATTAATAATCATATAAATCAGCAAAGAGTTCTTTGAATTCTTGGTAAAAGTGGCTAAGACAAATAAAGGTCAATCAATTATTTATGACTAGACCTAAATCATCTTTATGAAGCTAGCTCGAGGTCACTTTAATTTCAACACTGAAAAAAACTTCTTTAAACAAGTGTTATTTAGCTATTTTCTAATTTAAAATAAATAAAGCATAAATTTCATGTGGACTTAATTTTATTTTAATATTGGCTCATTTTCTCAATTCTAGTTTTCATTTTAAAACAAAAATAAAGTGAAGTAGAATTTTCTTTTTTCAGCATATTATCACAATAGATAGAAAAGCTATCTTTAAAACATTAGCCCCTCCAGATAAGGTTTATTAAATATAAGATACTAATTTGACATTTTATACATGTATAGAATTATTATACATGGAAATCACTTATAATGCAATCCATATCAACTGGTTTTTCTTATAATTCCTTGTATAGAGAATAGAAGTTTTATTTTTTCTATATTTCCTGATCAAGACTAAGAATCTAAGCCATGAGCAATATTTCAAAGTACAACTTATATTGAGTTTGTAGTGGGTATGACAAGAAACAATAGCAATTTTGAAAAATAAGAGGGATGAAAAAGTTTTGTGAGTGGAATGATATAGAGGTACTATGTGGTATGATATGTTAATAGCTTAACAAAATCTTAGATCTCCATAAAGAATATTTAAAATATCAAAATATTTTCACAAACTCACAAAGTTGTATATAATTATGGCATGATATTTACATATACTATCACTATGGATTGTTAAAACCATAGAGGGAAAATAGAAATAAAATATTCATTAAAAAATTTCTTATAAAATAATTGCCCCTTTTACAATTGGGTTAAAGGGAGAGAAATCAAATGCATTATATGGTATTCAGGCAAATGACACAAGCATTAAGTATTCATAAATACATTTTTTTCCTTGTAAAGCATCCATAATAACCCTTATTGAGCTAAAGGGTTCATTGACTAAGAAATCTTATTAAACTAAAAGGAACTAACATTTTCATTTCCAAGTCAATGAAGATATCAATATCTCTAAGGAAGACTGGTTCCTTATATAAAAATACAAAAGGTTCTTAGGCTTAATAAAAGTTGTTGATTAGTATTTTAAAATGTATCATGGGATGAAATTTAAATATACTATCACTTTTCCCCTTGGATTAAGGAGAGAGAGAGAGAGAGTTAAAATATATTACAATTATAAACAGTTGCTAACAAGTAGAAACAATACATTTTTGTTGTGAAATCCTTCACAAACCACTTATAAGGCATTATTGTTGACATTAATTTGTGATCAATAAACTCTTTTTCTTTGCCATCTCAATCAAATTAAATCTTGCTAAAAAAACAAGGACAAACTATAACTTTGGTTTGGATTCTTGAGCCATTTTGATTATCATGCTAGTGATCTATATTATCATGGATCTAAACTCAAAAATTATGGCCAAAAGAAAAAATATGACACAATTTTCATCACACTCATCAAACTTACCAATGTGTTTCCTTGATCATTGACCTGGCTAAGTTATGGTGTTACCACCAAATGTTGCTATTGAATCTCAATAATAAGTAAAAGAGTTTCAAGGTATACTTAACTCATTTATCTGTGGTATTCTTCCATTTTCTTAACCTCTTCTTTCCTATCAATTATAGATTATTTCTCGCTTTGTTCATATGAACAATGATATCAGTACAAGAGATTACATTGGGACATCACCCCTCCACTATTCTGAAAGACTAATGCTGGAGAAACCATAATAAGAAAAGTGACTAACTTACTCACAAATTTTATAAATTATATAAATATCACAAACCATTAGATGGTAGAATAAGTTAGAATGTATTTTATTCAGAAAATTTAAATGAATATTAACTGTGGTGAGTGCATGAAATACAAAATTGGAATACAGAAATGTTAATCCAAAAGTCTTAATTTATATATAGGAGCAAGTGATCATCACTTGAGGTCTAGTTATGCCATATACTAATATTGGGATTTTGATACTCACCAATTTGATACAAATATATTCTATGTATATCCACTGAAACAATCAAAAGACAAGAATGTATAAAACAATGCACATGCTTTTTATAAACTTCTTTTATTTTATTTGTGTCTAAACAAAATAAAACAAAGCAAATTATTAGAACATTAACTCGTAATGTACACCTTATACCTTTTACACCTAGAGAACGACTTCCGTATTGAAAATCCAGCTAAACGTTCTAGTCTTGGGGCCCTTCTTCACCCTGCTCTGAGCTCGCTCCTCCAGTCTCAAGATCCAAGGAGGGAGACCACACACGAAATCCTGGGCCTTTTTGCGCACGAGTAGACAATCCAGTGATGGACTTGACGTTCCATCTCTTGACCAAGTGCTCTAGAATTCCTGCGTAATCCTTGGCAGTGTACACCCCTGTCCTCTGTGCCACCAAAGAGAAGTGCTCAAACAGGTTCTTGTCATAACCATTGTACATGAGATGGGTAGTATGCACAATACAGCAACCCCCCTTTATTTAGGGTGGGCTCTATTTGCTTATTTGGATTTGTATGCCACCTCATTGCTTACATGGATCAGTCATGTGATCAACAAAATTCTGGGAGTGGTTGACTATATAATGAGTACATTTGATAATGATGTATAATGAGCTCATAAGCATTTGAGCAAATGTGAGAACTTTAAACCATCTTTACAACCTTGATTATCAGATTGACATCTCATTAGTCGATGGCATCTTTCATATTTTCTCTCTTGTGGAAGAAAATCATAAGGAGGAAAAACCTAAACCAATCATAGGTTATATACTTATAAATTACAGCCGTTCATTAGCTATCTAATTATAAAATTATAGTCATTAACATATCCGTTAACAACATCTACTAATTAAAGTTTAACGTTACTAATTTAGAGTTAGTCGTTAAACATTTAAGGTGGGCGTGACTAAACGCGCCACGGGGGAAGTGAGGAGTGAAGAGAGGGGAGGAAGTGAGGAGTGAGCATGGCAAAGGGGCAACCAAAGAGAGGAGGGTGCTGTATTATGCATTTCTCCCCATGAGATGAGCCGGCATGGAGATCTTCTTCCTCATCATGTCCTCCAGCCCCAGCATTGTGCCCTCCGGATCGATCTCAAACAGCTTCCCCACGATCCTGGTGTAAGCATTCTCGTGCCGCTTCTCGTCGGCTGCGATGAGGCCGCAAACAGTCGCGAGGTTGTGGTCTCCGTGCTCCTTGGCGTGGCGAGCAGTGTTGCCGTGAGAGATGGCGGTCGCTTGCTCCTGGAAGGACGTGTAGATGAACCCGAGGTATGGATTGTTCTCGGCCCTGCAAGGATGGAAAACCCGAACTTTTGAGTTCCCGAGAAAGAAGAAACTCTGGCTCTTTACCATTCCAGAACCGATCAAGTACTGGATCGTCTTCTCGATTTGCTTCATGTCGACTCGTCCAGTGCGGTAGAGATACTTGTTGAGCAAATCACCATGGCGATTCTCCTCGACAGTCCAGGCACGCCCCCACACCGCCCATGGACTCGGGCTCGCACCGGTCTCGTCGCGGGTGCCATCGAGAGTGTTGAGCATCGTCAAGTAAGTTGGCAGCGCTTCCTCGGTGGTCATGTCCCCGACGAGGCAGAAGCGCAAGCTCTCGGCTCGCTCCCTCAGCTCACGAACCTCGTCATAGAAGCTCTCCGAGGATGGCTCCGGGAGATAGTCCTGGGGCTGCCAGCATTTCTCCACCGGCCGGAGGAATGGAAGGATGGATTCCTCCGCCCAGCTCTCGAGCGACTTATACATCTCGATCTTCTCGGGAGAGAGCCAGTGCATGATCTGCGAAGTCTTGCTGCTGTCTTTCTTCGCGACGCTCTCCCTGTGCATGCAAAGAGAGAAAAAAAAATTCAACCTTTCATGAAAGAAGAAAAGAAAACAAAGCGATCGATACTCAGCTGCGGCAGTCATCGCAATCGCTTGGCGATGGCAGCCATTGTTAAACTTGCTTAAACTATATCAAAGTGCAAAGCTTTGTCCTATCTTTTCTTTTTGGCGTTGGGCTTGCCAGGATTCTTCCCAGTAAATTGCTCTTGTGCTTCTTCCTTTGGCTGGCCATTCCACAGGAACTGCGTGACATCGTCCACTTGAGAAAGCTTGAGCAAAAGTGGTGTCAATCTCTCAAGCTCTTCATCATCTGCTTCTCCTCTGAATGGTTTGATCTCGATGCCATTGTGTGGGCACAGCCTGAAGTGGAACCTTTCATTGTCCACCCACACTAGCCGCTTCAACTCATGCCTGACCTTTACCTTGCGCACATCCTTGATGAAACCGGTCCTCGTCCTGGTGCAATCCTCAATGCCATAAACGTCGGTTATAAGCTTTGCACTCGCCCCAAACCCTGCCACCGATTGATCCAGGTGCCTGGAATCCGAGACACTGAAGATGGCAACGGAGTAGGCCATTGCCATCCTGCTCAAGAACGCCTCCAGCCCAGGTCTGTTCACAATTGTGCTCTACCAGCGTCTCGTTTAGGTCTAGCACCAAAACGGGTTTGCCTCCTTCCGCCATCTTTTTTAGGGCACACAAGTTGTGAACAAATTCGAACCTTTGTTCTTGGCCTTGGCCTTGCCAAGATTCTTAGCAGACTGCTCTTGTGCTTCCGACACCTTTGGCTGGCCATTCCACAGGAACTGCGTCACATCCTCCACCTTGGACAGCTTGAGAAAAAGAGGTGTCAATTTCTCAAGCTCCCTATCACCAATGCCATTGTGCAGGCACGGCCTGAAATTGAGGCGAACATCATCCACCCAGACTAGCGTGACACATCCTTGACAAATCCCTGTCGGCATCTAGTGCAATCCTTAATGCTGTATACCTTGCTGATCAGAGCCACACACTCGTTAACATGCTTTGAGTCTGACGTGCTGAAGATTATGAGCTTGTATACCTACGCCATCTTGCTGAGGAACTCTTCTAGACCGGGCCTCTTGACGATAGTCGAGTTCTTTCTGCAAATCAGCATGTCGTCTAGATCCAGCACTCTGTCCATTTCTTCCCGCAGCCCTAATCAGGATTAGCATCAAGTGTTTTTCAAACCGTTTATGACATGTTTAAAGGATTTTATTAATAAAGTCCCCTCGTTCTCACTTCCATTTTCTCAAATCGCCAGTGCGTGTGAAAGTTCTCACAAAGCCTCTGTGCAGGAGAAGATCTCGAGAGCCGCTCCCGACCACCACTATCAAAGAATTTATGGACCAGTATCAAACACAACCTTGGAGTTCTACAAGACGAAGAGGTTTGACACCGCTACAATCGATTACATGCGGAGGTTTGTAGACCGGGGAAACGCCTCGGTGACAACCAGGCTTAGGAAGCCCCCGATCCAGCAATCCAGGACTTAGAGAAGAGAGACCTTGTAAGAACAAGAAAAGAGCATGCTTCTTTAGAATTAAGGAATTTGTGGAGGCCGCCACGGTAGCCCAGTAGAGGCACTCGCCGAGTACCTCCACCAGCGCGGCAGCCCCCTCTTGCAAATTACCCGAGGCGCCGCCTCCAAAGGCAGAAGAAGTAGTCGTTGGGCAAGCTCTCGGCTCGCTCCCTCAGCTCACGGACCTCATCGTAGAAGCTCTCCGAGGATGGCTCCGGGAGATAGTCCTACGAGTCTGACACACTGAAGATTATGAGCTTGTATACCTGCGCCATCTTGCTGAGGAACGCTACTAGGCATAGTTGAGTTCTTTCTGCATTCCAGCGTGTCGTCTAGCGCATAGCTAGGGTTTGAGAAAAACATTATTCTTTAACATACGACGTTTTCAATTAGTATTATTAAACCTAATTATTTAATAAATTATTAAGTTTTCATGCTGAGACCCCCTCGATTTCAGTTTCATCTTCTCAAATCACCGGTGCGTGCAAGCGGCGGTGAAAGTTCTCACAAAGCCTCGAGAGCCGCTCCCCATCACCACTATCAAAGAATTCCACGTCACTATGGACCAGTATCAAACACAACCTCGGAGTTCTCACACTTGGGACATTTCTACGAGACGAAGAGGTTTGGTCCAATACACTGCCGTTGGCCCGATCCAAGCAATCCATCCTCGAGAGAAAGCTGCCAGAGCGGCACAAGCCTTCAAGGCATTTGGCTTGAATTCATCGTGGAGTAGAGATCCGTTTTCTTGGACTTGGAGAAGAGAGACCTTGTAAGAACAACAAAAGAGCATGCTTCTTTAGATTTTTGGACATTTGTGGAGGCCGCCACGGTAGCCTGGTAGAGGCGCTCGCCGAGTACCTCCACCAGCGCGGCAGCCCCCTCTTGCAAATTACCCACGAGTCCCATTTGGAGGCGCCGCCTCCAAAGGAAAACGCCCGAGCCAGGATGTCCCCAGGTCGGGCCGGACTTTGTCCGGTGGGCTGCTGGAGGCGTGGGAAATCTAGTCGAGCTCTTCGCCTTCTTGCGGCAAAGAGGAGAAAGAAAGCACCCAAGCAAGCAAAACCAAGCTCCACAGCAAAACAATCAAGCAAGCAAAGGAGAGATGCGATCACTCACCATGGGCGCCATCCAGATCCAGCTCCATCTACGCCACAAGCGAGAGAAATCGTTAGAAGGAAGAAGCGGGCACACAGGCAAGCAATCCTCCCGAGCTCAACCGCCAGAGGCCCCCAAAGAAAAGCCCTAACGCCGCAGGTCTTGCATTTATATACTCCACGGACTGCGAATATTCTATTCGGCCGGATTATACCTAGACAGAAGTTAAAACTTTGTTTATTTTAGTTTTTTTAGTGGTTTTATGTTACAATTTAGATGATCTAAATTTAATATAATTTGGAGAGCTATTATATGCAATGACTCTGATTTTAATGTTTAAATAATTAAAAAAAATTATGATCCATTATTTTGATAAATTATTTGACTTTAGCTTGATGATTATCACCCAGTAACATTTTATTAAAAATCATATAAATCAGCAAAGAGTTCTTTGAATTCTTGCTAAAAGTCACTTTAATTTCAACACTGAAAAAAACTTCTTTAAACAAGTGTTATTTAGCTATTTTTCTAGATTAAAATAAATAAAGTATAAATTTCATGTGGGATTTATTTTTTTTCAATATTGGCTCTTTTTTTCAATTCTAGTTTTTCATTTTCAAAGAAAAATAAAGTGAAGTAGAACTTTCATGTTTTCAGCATATTATCACAATAGATAAAAAAGCTATCTTTAAAACATTAGCCCCTCCAAATAAGGTTTATTAAATATAAGATACTAATTTTGACATTATAAACATGTATAGAACTATTATACATGGAAATTACCTATAATGAAATCCATATCAACTGTTTTTTCTTATAATTCCTTGTATATACAATTTATTTTTTATTTTTTCTATATTTGCATTAGACGATCAAGACAAAGGATCTAAGTCGAGCAACATTTCAAAATATAACTTATATTGAGTTTGTAGTGGGCATGACAATAAACAATAGTGATTTTGAAAAATAAGAGAGATGAAGAAGTTTTGTGAGTGGAATGATATATAGGTGCTATATGGTATGATATGTTAATAGCTCAAAAAAGTCTTAGATCTACATAAAGGATATTCAAAATATCAAAATATTCTCACAAACTCACAAAGTTGGAACAATAATTATATAATTATGGTATGATATTTACATATACTGTCACTATGGATTGTTAAAATTTTAGAGGGAAAATAGAGATAAAGTGTCCATTAAAGGTTTTCTTATAAAATAATTTCCCATTTTTCAATTGGGTAAAAGGGAGAGAGATCATGGCATTAGGGCAAATGACACAAGTATTAAGTATTTATAAATATGTTTTTTGTCTTGTAAAGCATCCATTGATAAAAGAATCTACTATAAGACTGCCATATAGATGAATAATTAGTTGCCTCATATGAAATAATTAATATATACAATAGAAACATTGATAGATTCAATGTGGAAATGAAAATGTTAATTCCCTTTAATTTAATAAGAGTTCATAGTCAAGTTAAAATATATTACAATTATAAACAGTTGCTAACAAGTAGAGACAATACATGTTTGTTGTGAAATCCTTCACAAAGCACTCATAGGGCATTATCCTTGACATTAATTAGTTATCAATAAACTCTTTTCCTTTGCCATCTCAATTATATTAAATCTTGCTAAAAAAAACAAGGACAATTTATAACCTTGGTTTGGATTCTGGAGCCAGTCGGATTATCATGTTAGTGATCTATATTATCATGGATCTAAACTCAAAAATTATGGCCAAAAGAAAAAATATGACACAATTTTCATCACACCAATGTGTTTCCTTGATGATTGACCTGACTAAATGATGGTGCTACCACCAAACGTTGCTATTGAATCTAAAAGTCAGAGTTTCAAGGTATACTTAATTCATTTATCTGTGGTATTCTTCCATTTTCTTAACCTCTTGTTTCCTATCAACTATAGATTATTTCTCACTTTGTTCATATGAACAATGATATCAGTACAAGAGATTACATTGGGACATCACCTCTCCATCTGAAAGACTAATGCTGGAGAAACCATAATAAGAAAAGTGACTAACTTACTCACAAATTTTATAAATTATATAAATATCACAAATCATTAGATGTTAGAATGTATTTTATTTAGAAATTTTAAATGAGTATTAACTGTGGTGGGTGCATGAAATACAAAATTGGAATACATAAATGTTAATCCAAAAATTGTAATTTATATACAAGAGCAAGTGGTCATTACTTGAGGTCTAGTTATGCCATATACTAATATTGGGATTTTGATACTCACCAATTTGAATAGATATCAAAATCCCAATATTAGTATATGGTGATGAATAATAAAATATATTCAAATATTCAAATATATTCTATGTATATCCACTGATTAATTCCTAAACAATCAAAAGAAAAAAAATGTATAAAACAATGCACATGCTTATTATAAACTCTTTTATTTTAGATGGACTGTTTGGTGTCTAAACAAAATAAAACAAAGCAAATTATTGGAACATTAACTCGTAATGTACACCTTTACCTTTTACGCCTAGAGACCACACACGAAATCCTGGGCCTTTTGCGCGCGAGCAGACAGTCCAGTGATGGACTTGACGTTCCATCTCTTGACCAAGTGCTCCAGAGTTCCTGCGTAATCGTTGGCAGTTTACACTCCCGTCCTCTGTGCCACTAAAGAGAAGTGCTCAAACACGATCCTGGTGTAAGCATTCTCGTGCCGCTTCTCGTCGGCTGCGATGAGGCCGCAAACAGTCGCGAGGGTGGTCTCCGTGCTCCTGGCGTGGCGAGCAGTGTTGCCGTGAGAGATGGCAGTGGCTCGCTCCTGGAAGGACGTGTAGATGAACCCGAGATATGGATTGTTCTCGGTCTGGGGATCCTGCAAAGATGGAAAACCCGAACTTTTGAGTTCCCGAGAAAGAAGAAACTCTGGCTCTTTACCATTCCAGAACCGATCAAGTACTGGATCGTCTTCTCGATTTGCTTCATGTCGACTCGTCCAGTGCGGTAGAGATACTTGTTGAGCACATCACCATGGCGATTCTCCTCGGCAGTCCAGGCACGCCTCCACACTGCCCACAGACTCGGGCTCGCACCGGTCTCGTCGCGGGTGCCATCGAGAGTGTTGAGCATCGTCAAGTAAGTTGGCAGCGCTTCCTCGGTGGTCATGTCCCCGACGAGGCAGAAGCGCAAGCTCTCGGCTCGCTCCCTCAGCTCAAGGACCTCGTCATAGAAGCTCTCCGAGGATGGCTCCGGGAGATAGTCCTGGGGCTGCCAGCATTTCTCCACCGGCCGGAGGAATGGAAGGATGGATTCCTCCGCCCAGCTCTCGAGCGACTTAAACATCTCGATCTTCTCGGTAGAGCCAGTGCATGATCTGCGAAGTCTTGCTGCTGTCTTGCTTCGCGACGCTCCCTGTGCATGCAAAGAAAGAAAAAAGAATCCAAGCTTTCATGAAAGAAGAAAAGAAAACAAAGCGATCGATACTCAGCTGCGGCAGTCATCGCAATCGCTGGTACCTTGCCGCTCCTCACCGAAATAGAGACCTTGATTGGCTTGGCGAGATGGATCTCATGGCTGGGAATGAGAGCGCTCCTCATGGGAGTCCCGCAAACGTTGGCGATGACAGCCATTGGAACCAGACAAGGCGAGCTGCAAGACATGGCGTGAGAAGAAATCGCGCATGCAAGGGCATGCATTCTCGATCGAGCGAGAGAAATAGAGATCGAGAGCTCACCTGCGATGGGAAGACTTGTTGGCGCCGAGGCCGCCGCTTGTGTCTGAAGCTTCGCAGCACCAGGTTTGAAAGCCTACAGCCTTGCATGGATTTCATTCTCCTTTACATTGTAATTCCATCTTGGAGTTATGGAGTTGCTTGGAATTTACTACCTTTCTTCGTATATTTTTGCTCTCTTTGAAGAAAACGAAAAGTCAAGTTTCACTCACGAGCAGAGCGTTTTCTTCAAATTCAGACTCGTAGAAATTAAGAAAAGTGACCACCTCGCGAAAGGTGGTGTGTGCTTCTTTAGAATTAAGGAATTTGTGGAGGCCGCCACAGTAGCCTAGTAGAGGCGCTCGCCGAGTACCTCCACCAGCGCGGCAGCCCCCTCTTGCAAATTACCCACGAGTCCCATTTGGAGGCGCCGCCTCCAAAGGAAAACGCCCGAGCCAGGATGTCCCCAGGTCGGGCCGGACTTTGTCCGGTGGGCTGCTGGAGGCGTGGGAAATCTAGTCGAGCTCTTCGCCTTCTTGCGGCAAAGAGGAGAAAGAAAGCACCCAAGCAACCAAAACCAAGCTCCACAGCAAAACAATCAAGCAAGCAAAGGAGAGATGCGATCACTCACCATGGGCGCCATCCAGATCCAGCTCCATCTACGCCACAAGCGAGAGAAATAGTTAGAAGGAAGAAGCGGGCACACAGGCAAGCAATCCTCCCGAGCTCAACCGCCAGAGGCCCCCAAAGAAATGCCCTAGCGCCGTCTTGGATTTATATACTCCACGGACTGCAAATATTCTATTCGGCCGGATTATAATATACCTAGACAGCAGTTCAGGATAATGATATTATTTTTGTGTATATTATTTTTAGTGGTTTTGTGTTACAATTTAGATGATCTAAATTTAATATAATTTGAAGGGCTATTATATGCAATGACTCTTAATTTATGAGATTTTTATGTTTAAATAATTACAAAATTTTATGAGCCATTATTTTGATAAATTATTTGACTTTAACTAGATGATTATCTGCCAGTAATATTTTATTAATAATCATATAAATTAGCAAAGATTTCTTTGAATTCTTGTTAAAAGTGGCTAAGACAAATAAAGGTCAATCAATTATTCATGACTAGACCTAAATCATCATAAATCCATATAGTGGCATCCATTTAATCTTTATTGCATATGGATCAAGTGAACTTTTGCTCATTCTGAATTACGACTGAAATAAGACCTAAAAATATAGCATAAGCATCAATTGATTGCAAAATCCTAACGAACTAATTGCAACTTTATATACAACTACCAAATGCTTAAATAAACCTCAAAGCCATAATTTTAAACCAAAGCAAAAGAACTATACCTACTCATCGATAATTCTGTCAACAACATTAAAAAGTGGGGATGTAATTTGAAATTCTAGCCAAAAGTGACTCAACCATTGAAACATGGGAATACTCAATATCTAGATCAATATTAGGAGGACAAAAAACACTCAATTCAACACTAATTGAGAATGAAAATCATAAAAGTCATAAATAATCGACGTGTTAGGAAAACAAAATATTGCAAATAGGGAAGAAACACTAGGAATATGAGAAGGTGGCTCAAGCTAAGAAATAAGAAAAGGTTGGGACAAAATAAAAGGTAAAGAGAAAATATTAGATGGCAAATTGAAGGATTAACGCTTACGCCATAAAATCTTTAACTCATCTCTAAAGCTATCTCTATAATAATCAAATTCTTCATCACAATCTGAAATTTATTTAAGCTTGTAAGTATCATCTTTCTGTAAACTTGATCCTCAAATATTTTCCAACAACCAAACTGCATCATCTATAGCTTGCTCCATATCAATGAAAAATGGTAGAATAACGAAAACAAAATAAGTTGTGTAATCTTATCCTATGGAAGTTGGAGACTATATAGGTGTAGCACTAATATAATGATACTCTATAACACCAAAAGTTCAATCTAACAAAACAACATTAATAGCTTCAAATGACACACTCTTTAATTGATGATAGTGTGGCATAGTAGAAGAAGATAATGCAATAAAGATTAAAAGAAAGAGTAAATCTAAACACAACAATAGTTAAAATTCTAGATCTTGCAAAAAATTAATACAGATTTAGATCTAAAATAAAATGAAGAAATAAAAATAAAAATACTAGAGTAAAGCATTGCCAAAAAGCTATATCTTTTAATGACAAATTGCAATGTCTTTCAACTCTTCCAATGAATAAGTATATTCATTAGGGTTTAAACCTTTACTTCTATACAAGAATGGATGGACTAGATTCAATCCCAAATGGATGATCCGTTTGTACAAAACGTTTCAATGGTTGCACATGCACAATTTCTAGAGGATCGGCTTGTTGGATGTTATATTGAACCTCATAAATTTGTGGTTTAACTTGCCACAACACCCATTACGATTCTTTCCACTAAGCAAGGAACCCTTTAAATAAACCACGTACTAAAGATAAGGAAAACAAACTAACACTAAGTCATCCACTTTGTCCTCCATAAGTGGACAATGATGGGAGTTGTAGCACTGTTGTTGTCTCATTTGTATGCAACTTAAATGTTTGACAAATTCTACTTGGACAAGTGGAAAAATGCTTGTTAAATATTGATCCCACAACCTAGCATCGACAGCTCATAACAATCGTGAAAGTAAACCCAGCTCTGTTAGTAATATTGGATCATGACTATATAAGAGTTTATATGGTGAAACACCAACATAACTCTGCACCCCTATAACATATGCATACCGAAAAGATGGCAAATAACCATCCCAATTTGAATACTAAGTGTTCACGTACTTTGCGATCATTCCTTTGGATGTCTCAGCCATAAATGTATGACCATTATTGTAGCGCATGTGATCATGGGATGAGATTTGGATATACTGTCACCATGGATCCTTGGAACCTTGGGGGATAAATGGGGATAAAATAGCCACTAAGGGCTCTCTCATCAAGCAATTGCCCCTTTTCCAGTTGGTTTAAGGGGAGAGAGATAAAGTGTGCTATAGTTGGTATCAGAGCAAATGGCACGGGTTCGATTCCCATTGATTAGTGGCTACCTAAAAATATAATATACCCTTGAGCAAAGTATATTTCTACCCCTAAATTTGAAATCATACATATTGGGCATCCATGCATACATCCTTCTTCTTCTGTGGAGTATCTATAGACGAAGGTATCCACCGTGGGACTGCGGTACGGGTGGATGACTAATTGCCTCACATGGAATAGCTGGTAATTGGCTCAATAGGGGTTGTTAGTCAATAGTCAATGAGGACATTGACATCTCAGTGTAGTGCATGTGATCATGGGATGAGATTTAGATATACTGTCACCGTGGATCCTTGAAACCTTGGGGGATAAATGGGGATAAAATAGCCACTAAGAGCTCTCTCACCAAGTAATTGCCCCTTTTCCAGTTGGCTTAAGGGGAGAGAGATAAGGATAAATGGGGATAAAATAGCCACTCTCATCAAGCAATTGCCCCTTTTCCAGTTGGCTTAAGGGGAGAGAGATAAGGTAGAGACTGATAACGAGCCCAGCAATACCGACCTCCTGCTGTCGTGGTAGTAAGGAAAGAATATCCGAAAGGACAGGCCAACAGATAACTTCCGGGCTGCATCATACAAACTATTTACTAAGGTCTAAGCCAACCAAAGTCAACTCTAACCCTTTCACTAGTTTGTACTGTCTTACGAAAACGGAATGGTTTTCGAGCAAAGTGACCGACAGATCAGCCATTGGAAAAGCCTAAGAAAATTTATGGAAAAATTTCCATCCTAGAGAAAGAATGACTCTTAGTCCAGGATTGCAAACTTTCAAGACTCAACCAACTTCTTCCTACTAACAACTTCACATAGGTTCACCTCAACACAAATTCTCATGACCCATAATATGCTTAAGCATCGAACATCTTTGCCCGTCTAACCGATATCTAACACTGACATCCGCAAAGTGCAAAATGAACATCCAAGGCTTGATCATGAAGACCACATCTTCGGATATCCACATTGCACTCACACTTTTGTTCAATCACTTTCAAGATCCAATGTGAAGCCAAAACACTAACAAGAAAAATGACATGGAAAATCAAGATCCAAGGAAATTCCTCATCACTTGAAATAACAATGCCACTTCCATTAACACAAGTGTTAGTGATGTCAATGCCCTAACTACACACTTTCTCCATCCAAAAATCTACTCCAAATATTAATAAATCAACCGACAAGTCATAACAAATGAATACTATAACCCTTTCTCCAACACCTTATGGGCAAACTTCTTAGGAACCAAGGTACCAATATAAGCATAGCATAATGGACATTCGTGCAAATGGTAGTGCATCTGCGTTAGACAAAGAGGTTACCCCTAACTCATTTAAGTTGGTGCACTTCTCACATAGTGTGAGTATTGTGAACTTTTTCTAGAGTTGTTTCCTTGGCGGTATTCTAGACTCAAGTATGTATCGACGAGAATGTCGATCTTCCCTAAGGGGGGAGAGTGTCGCGAATGTGACTTCGGGTATCGAAAGTTACCCGTCGGCTTGCCCTTTTGGATATTTTTTCCTTACTGCCACAACGGCAGGAGGTTGGTATTGCTAGACTCGTTATCAGTCTCCGCCTAAGCTAGTTGACAAACTGGTCATCACATGTGCACTTAGACCGGAAGGGCACTAAGGAAGGAAATCCTAAGTTGTCATTTGTCAAGCAAACTTGACACGGTGATGAGAAACTCATGATGTTAACTTGCACTTGCTAGTGTTGGGAACCCCTGTGATATTGAGCTTGGTCCCTCAATATTGCTCGATGATAGCTTACCGTGTCTACCAAACACCCTCGCTATCATGCCCCTTGTGTTGGTCTCATTTCGGTCCCAAATGCTATTTATGGAAAGTGTCCAGATTTGCTCATTTGGCATATCTACGAAATGTAAAGATCGGCCTGAACACAATGGTGTTCGTCCCGTGTCCAAATTCACAATCTAAGGACATTCCATATTTAGTAAGTTTCAAGCTTGTCCTAGAGACTAACTCCTGATACTAAGGGAAGTTTGGGGTGAAAGTCCAAAGCGTGTGTTACTTGAGGGGGGGGGGCTGTGGGGGGTTCCAAATGTATAGTAGGGATAGTGGGTAAGTCGAGCACATAGTTGCCAGAAAATGTATGAAACTAAAAAAACGTAACGTTTTAAACGCGTTAAAAAACGCCATTTTAAACTCCCAATGCGTTTGCACTATTTGCGAAAAGAGACAAGAGTTTCTTTAGGGTTTCTTTAGGGTCATGTCAGGAATTGGAGGACGCTGCGAATGCTGGAGCTGGAAGCATGTGATACGAGCAGAGCGGCACTGGACATGTAAGTATTGTCATGAGATTCACACTGGGGGAGCAGAGCGAGTGCGAGCACATCTCGCTGGAGTCAGGCAAGAGGTGTGAAAACGTGCAAGGCAATGAGGGAGATCCCTTATGAAGTTCTTAAAAAAGCTCGCAGCAGTTTTTTCGATTTCAAGCTAGCAGACCCAGCAGATGCTGATGATGGGCATCTACTGCAGCAAGCCGCACAGGGTTCAGGGGGGCCAGCAGAATCTATGGTGGCAAGCACGGAGAACTGGTCCAATGCTGGGACAAGCAGAGCAACGAAATGTAGATCCTTGGATGGAAATTTGGTGACATTTTTTGATACTGCTTCGGCTGAGGCACTGGATGATGCTGTTGCAGAGTTCTTCTTTGCCGAGAACATCTCCTTCAACACAATTCGAAGAGACAACTTGAAGAGAATGCTAAAAGTTGCCGCAAAAGTGGGGCATCCAGCGATTGACAACCTCATGGGATATGAGAAGTTGCGGACAACTGAGCTACAACGAATATACAACAACGTTCAGAAGCGGCTTGAAGATGTGCGGCTAAGTTGGAGGACATATGGTTGTACCATTGTCACGGATGGCTGGTCTGATATCAAGAAGAGGTCTCTTCTCAACTTCATGGTCAGTTCTGTGAGAGGCTCAATTTTCCTGAAGGCTGTGGACAGCAAGAATGCGAAGAAAACCGGAGCATGGTTGTTTGAGCAGCTGAAACAAGTGATTGCCGAGGTTGGTGCGGAAAACGTTGTGCAGGTGGTGACAGACAATGCAAGCAACTGCGTGGTCATGGGGGAGCTTTTGCAGCAGGAGTTTCCACAGATTGTACACGTTCGCTGCATTTGCCATGTTATGGACTTGCTGTTCGAAGATATTGGAGCTCTATCTTGGGTGCAGCCTTTTGTCGATGGCTGTGCGAAGATAGTTACCTTCATCACCTCAAAGCCACGGGTTCTAGCTCTTTATAGAACTTTCTACAAACGGGACCTGATAAAGCCTGTGACCACGAGGTTTGCTTATATTTTTCTCGTGATGTCTCAGCTTCTGGAGACCACGAATCTCTCTGAGCTTCGAAGAATGGTGGTGAGCCAAGAATGGGAGCGACTTGACTGGTCTAAGAAGCTGGAGGGCCTGGAGCTGCGATCTCGTGTTCTCAATGACTCGTTCTGGGAGCGGTGTGAGAATTTGTTAATTTTGCTCGAACCTTTACTTCGAGTTCTTCGACTCGCTGATCGGGAGGGGGCGACTTCAGGCCTCATCTTTGAAGCTGTTGATCGGCTGATTGAGAAGATGGACGAGGGAGCTCGAAACAGAATTTATGCACATGAGGAAGTGGGACAAATCAAGGATTTCCTACTTGAATCACACGGTCTGAAGGAGGCAAGGTGGTATCAAATGCACAATGTCATTCATGGAGCTGCTTTTGCTCTTCATCCTCTGTTTCTGGGGGATAACCCAGAGAACGACAAGCTGGACAATGAGGCACGCGGGAACTGGTTGGAGTACATGCATGTTTATAGCAGAGGTGATCTGGACTTGCAGCTGAGATTGCAGGCATAGTTTGAGAGGTTTCGGCAACAGCTTGGACGGCAAATGAGGTTACCTGTTGCCAAGGATCGAGAGACCAGAAAGTTTCTAGTAACCTGGTGGAGTTCTTTTGGTTTAGAGATGCCTGATCTATGTCGCATGGCTCTCCAGATTTTAAGCCAAGTTGTTTGCACTTCTCCATGTGAGAGGAATTGGAGCTCATGGAGCTTGATACAAACAAAGCGCAGGTCCCGCTTGCTTCCCAAAAGTGCTGAGAAGCTGGTTTACATTCATACAAACTTGTGGGTTGTTCAGAAGCTGGAGAGTGAAGGTTTGAACCAAATCAGGCTACTGATGAGTTTAGCATCGATGAAGGAATGGAAGATGATTCAGAATCGGAAGACGACTAAAATGGCTTCTTCTTTCATTTGTTTTATCGGTTGGGTTTTATAAACTTAATATCAGATTAAAATGTATTTAGTAAATATTAGTGTTTTCTTAATCATTTTAGGCTTTAACATGTAAACGTTTGATTGTCCTGAAAAAAACGTTTTAAACAGCATTTAAACGTGGACGCGTTTGAACGTTTGCATGTCTAGCTGCAACTATGGTCGGGCATGGCCGACCAACCTGAGGTATAGTCTAGCTCCCGCTTGCGTGCCTGTCCTTGTTCTACGTCTGGCTTGGGTCTAAGCCCAAGTTCCATTCCATGCTAGCTGGTGGAGTACCCATGTCCTCACATTAGGCCACCGGTATGCCGAAATAGCGCCAAACACCGTTTGGCTCCGTTTTGCTCCGTTTTGCATGCTAGTCCTGGCATTAGGATGCTGGTTGCTCCAGGACTGTTCCAAGTCACTCCGGGCTCCTGTCCCTTTTCTCCTTAGGCTGTATGCTCGGGAGTTGCTCTGTGGTTTGGTTCCGTCACTCCTTGGCTCCATGCTTGGGAGTTTGGCATCGTTCCTTTGTTCAATGGCCCAAGGCCCTGAACCTCAGGTTCCACACCACGTTCCTTTGGACATGTGGCATCTATCACATGGCATAAAGAGGGTTTAGGTTCCGCTTTGTGGTGGTATCCTATGGTAAATCACCATAGGATAAAGGGTAAAAACCACATGCGATACAATTATCTGAAAAAATCTGCTCTGTATAATATTATGTCACATCTCTGGCCAATAGAAACACCTGTGCAACTTTTCAGTCATATAATGATGTCCCATATACCCACTTAGAACAGGAGAATCATGATAATCATGAAGAAATTATGGAATAAAGATTGAAGGCACTACCAGCTGTAAATGATCATCAGGATCCATCTCCACAAAATAAAAAAGGCTGTCTTCAAGGCGATATTGAGAATGTAAATGCCGGAATGGCATGTCATTAGCAAGTGATGTAGGATTCTTAAACCCATCTTAAAGCCTTCAAATCCATGGCACAATTTTTTTAACCTTGCGAACCTTGCTAAGAGAATGTAGATCTTGCTCTGCACTTTGTGGACATTGAACGTCAAGTACAACAACTGCTGACAACATAGAATTCTTGTCTAGAAAATCTAGATGCTGGAACAACAGGCTCATAAAAACATGAGAAGAGAATGAAGAAGGAAGAGGAGCTTGAGAAAAGACATTAGCATCATCCATAAAACTCCATGGGCAATGAACAACATCAAAATTATATATCTGAAGCTTCAAAGCTCACCGAGAAGTACAACCAACTAAGTTCTTTTATTTCAATAATGAAGTAACAGCAACATAATCACCTTTTAGTAACGTCCGAGAACCATATAGATATGCATGAAGTTTCTCGAAACATCAAACTGCTACTAAACACTTCTTCTCTATCATGGAGTAGTTCACCTCTATTAGTTGTAATGTATGGCTTATATACATAATGGGATGGTGTTGACCAGGCATACTCGGGCTCTCTTGCATCAACACATCTCCACATGCAAAATGAAAGGTTGAGTGTAGTCAAGATATGCCAAAACTAGAGGAGTTATCAATAGCTTTTTGACATCCATGAACGCCCGTTTACAATCCGGAGGCCAAATGAAAGATGATGTTGATGACTTTAGCAATATTCACAACAATGTAATGCAATCAGAAAGATAATCTACAAAACGACTGAGATATTGCACCTTGCCCAAGAAGTGTTGCATATTATTCATACACTTTGGAGTATGGAACTTTAAAACAGCCACAAGTTTGTCAGAATCAACTTGCAAACCCTCACAAGAAATATGGTACCCAAGATAAGTCATGTTCTTGGATCCAAACACACACTTCGACCGCTTCAGCTTGACTTAGCACCACCTGCAATGATAGCTTGAGATTGCCTACATGCACAACTAGGTCCATTTCATCCCGTGCACATGCATGTGTACTATTATTGTCATAAAGAATGAAAATTGGCTCTACCGCATGACATAAATGTAGATGGCAACATGTGGTAACAAATTAAGCGTAGCAATAGATTGAGCAATAGAAGATAAATTCAAACCTATATCAACTAACATAGAGAGAATAATAGAAGACCTCTTGCTACAAAAACAAGCTTGGAAAGTAAACACTACATGAACTTGTGTCGAATGAACCTCTTAATGATACTCGCGAAAGAAAGATGGAAGGGTTACTGACTTATTTGTGTAAGGTCTCTCCATTACTCACACAACTCCTCATTTCCCATATCTTAGTGGCCAGACCTTCCACTATAACAGCACTAATAAGACATTGTTGACACTAAAGTCTCCACCCAGGAAATAGAGTTTGCCAATCCGGAAAATGCCTATAACGCTGATAAGTGTGACCAACTTCATCACATGCCTAGTAGTGAATATCACAGCCACGACCACGTCCTCACCCTTATCCTTGAATGCGAGTAGCAACAGCATCAACCTCTATTGGAACAAAACCATCTTTCATAGAAAGTGGAGATGCTAAGTGAAGGACATTGTCAAGGGTGGTTGGAGCAAGTGCTTGTACAAATTCTACAAGATATTGACAAAGTGTTGGCCATGACATTCTCAGTTTGATCCGTTTAGACATATTTGACTAAGTAAAAGAAATGAAATGAAAAAAAACTAAAAGGAAAAGGAGATTTAGACAATGAAAAAGCTCGATCTAAACCAAAATCTCAAAAGGAAAAAACTAAAGAAAGGAAATGGAAAAAATTAGATTTAGATAATGCAAAACTAATATCCTAAATCTAAGCACTCCTCAGGGACAATCAAAGGTGCCTCTCACCTCCAACAATGTGAGTGCAAGGAATATAAAAAGGGAATACAAAAAATATGCATATCAATTAGCTCAAAAACCCTAATTTATATACAAGAGCAAGTGGGTCAAATTGAAATTAATCCGACAGCTACCAAAATCCCACTATACTAATATTAGTATATGGCATTGCAGCTGTACATTTGGACCTCATAGCATGTTTTCAATTATTATAAATGGAAATTACTTATAATGCAATCCATATCAACTATTTTTTTTTATAATTCCTTGTATAGATAATAGATTTTGTATTTTCCTATATTTCCAGGAGGTGATCAAGACTAAGGATCTAAGTCATGAGTAATATTTCAAAATACAACTTATACTGAGTTTGTAGTGGGCATGACAAAAAACAAGAGCAATTTTGAAAAATAAGAGGGATGAAGAATTTTTGTGAGTGGAATGATATAGAGGTACTATGTGGTATGATATGTTAATATCTTAACAAAGTCTTAGATCTCCATAAAGAATATTTAAAATATCAAAATATTCTCACAAACTCACAAAGTTGTATATAATTATGGCATGATATTTACATATACTATCACTATGGATTGTTAAAACCTTAGAGGAAAAATAGAGATAAGATATCTATTAAAGACTTTTTTATAAAAAAAATAATTGTTCCTTTTTCAATTGGGTTAAAGGGAGAGAGATCAAATACATGGGTAAATGACTATAGCACATGTGATCATGGGATGAAATTTGAATATATTATCACCATGGATCCTTACAACCTTGGGGAATAAATGGGGATAAAATAGTTACTAAAGACTCTCTCATTAAGCAATTGCCATTTTTCTAATTGGCTTAAGAGGAGAGAGATAAGATGCACTACATGTGGTATCAGAGAAAATGGCACAGGTTCAATTCCTATTGATTAATGGCTACTTAAAATATAATATACCCTTGAGCAAGGTATATTACTACCTCTAAAATTTGAAATCGTATGTATTAGGCATCCATACATACATCGTTTGTCTTGAGCCTCCTAGACAAGAATAGCTAATCTACACAATAGAAGGATTGGTAAATTCAATGCGGAAATGGATTGATTGATTCAGTATTGTCACCGTGAATTCTTGGAACCTTGAGGGATAAAGAGAAATAAGGTGCACTACAATAACACAAGTATTAAGTATTCATAAATATGCATTTTGTCTTGTAAAGCATCCATAATAACCCTTATTGAACTAAAGGCTTCATTGACTAAGAACTCTTATTAAACTAAAGGGAATTAACATTTTCATTTCCAACTCAATGAAGAACATTTGTAAAGAAGGTGTTAGTTCTTTTAGGCTTAATAAAAGTTTCAATAAAAGACATAATTTTCAACACACTCATCACACTTATTAATGTCTTTCCTTGATGATTGACTTGGCTAAGTGATGGTGTTACCACCAAATGTTGCTATTGAATCTCAATAATAAGTAAAAGAGTTTCAAGGTATACTTAACTCATTTATCTCTGGTATTCTTCTATTTGCTTAACCTCTTCTTTCCTATCAATTATAGATTATTTCTCACTTTGTTCATATAAAAAATGATATCAGTACAAGAGATTACATTAGGACATCACCCCTCCACTATTCTGAAAGACTAATGCTGGAGAAATCATAATAAGAAAAGTGACTAGCTTACTCACAAATTTTATAAATTATATAAATATCACAAACCATTAGATGGTAGAATAAGTTAGAATGTATTTTATTCAGAAACTTTAAATGAATATTAACTGTGGTGAGTGCATGAAATACAAAATTGGAATACAGAAATGTTAATCCAAAAGTCTTAATTTATATATAGGAGCAAGTGGTCATCACTTGAGGTCTAGTTATGCCATATACTAATATTGGGATTGTGATACTCGCCAATTTGATTACATTTAAATGAATATTAACTGTGGTGAGTGCATGAAATACAAATTTGGAATACAGAAATGTTAATACAAAAATTGTAATTTATATACAGGAGCAAGTGGTCATTACTTGAGGTCTAGTTATGCCATATACTAATATTAGGATTTTGATACTCACCAATTTGATTAGATATCAAAATCCCAATATTAGTTTATGGCATAACTAGACCTCACACCGCTGAATAATAAACCATATTCATCCACTAGTTAATTCCTAAACAATCAAAAGAAGAAAATGTATAAAACAATGCACATGTTTCTTATAAACTCTTTTATTTTAGTTGGACTGTTTGGTGTCTAAACAAAATAAAACAAAGCAACTCGTAATGTACACCTTTTACCTTTTACGCCTAGAGAACGACTTCCCTATTGAAAATCCAGCTAAACGTTCCAGTGTTGGGGCCCTTCTTCACCCTGCTCTGCGCTCGCTCCTCCAGTCTCAAGATCTGAGGGAGACCACACACGAAATTCTGGGCCTTTTGCGCGCGAGCAGACAATCCAGTGATGGACTCGATGTTCCATCTCTTGACCAAGTGCTCCAGAATTCCTGCGTAATCCTTGGCAATGTATACCCCCATCCTCTGTGCCACCAAAGAGAAATGCTCAAACAGGTTCTTGTCCTGGCCGTCGTACACGAGATGAGCCGGCATGGAGATCTTCTTCCTCATCATGTCCTCCAGCCCCAGCATTGCGCCCTCCGAATCGATCTCAAACAGCTTCTCCATGATCCTGGTGTAAGCATTCTCATGCCGCTTCTCATCGAATGCGATGAGGCCGCAAACAGTCGTGTGGCGAGCAGTGTTGCCGTGAGAGATGGCGGTGGCTCGCTCCTGGAAGAAGGTGTAGATGAACCCGAGATATGGATTGTTCTCGGTCTGGGGATCCTGCAAGGATGGAAACCGAACTTTTGAGTTCCCGAGAAAGAAGAAACTCTGGCTCTTTACCATTCCAGGACCGATAAGTACTGGATCGTCTTCTCGATTTGCTTCAAGTCGACTCGTCCAGTGAGGTAGAGATACTTGTTGAGAAAATCACCATGGCAATTCTCCTCGGCAGTCCAGGCACGCCACTACAGTGCCCATGGACTTGGGCTCGCACTGATCTCGTCGCGGGTGCCATCGAGAGTGTTGAGCATCGTCCAGTAAGTTGGCAGCGCTTCCTCGGTGATCATGTTCCCGACGAGGCAGAAGAAGTAGTCGTTGGGCAAGCTCTCGGCTCGCTCCCTCAGCTCACGGACCTCATCGTAGAAGCTCTCCGAGGATAGCTCCGGGAGACAGTCCTACGAGTCTGACACACTGAAGATTATGAGCTTGTATACCTGCGCCATCTTGCTGAGGAACGCTACTAGGCATAGTTGAGTTCTTTCTGCATTCCAGCGTGTCGTCTAGATCCAGCACCAGCGCATAGCTAGGGTTTGAGAAAAACATTATTCTTTAATATACGAGGTTTTCAATTAGTATTATTAAACCTAATTATTTAATAAATTATTAAGTTTTCATGCTGAGACCCCCTCGATTTCAGTTTCATCTTCTCAAATCACCGGTGCGTGCAAGCGGCGGTGAAAGTTCTCACAAAGCCTCGAGAGCCGCTCCCCATCACCGCTATCAAAGAATTCCACGTCACTATGGACCAGTATCAAACACAACCTCGGAGTTCTCACACTTGGGACATTTCTACGAGACGAAGAGGTTTGGTCCAATACACCGCCGTTGGCCCGATCCAAGCAATCCATCCTCGAGAGAGAGCTGCCAGAGCGGCACAAGCCTTCAAGGCATTTGGCTTGAATCCCCAGCACTTCATCGTGGAGTAGAGATCCGTTTTCTTGGACTTGGAGAAGAGAGACCTTGTAAGAACAACAAAAGAGCATGCTTCTTTAGATTTAAGGAATTTGTGGAGGCCGCCACGGTAGCCTGGTCGAGGCGCTCGCCGAGTACCTCCACCAGCGCGGCAGCCCCCTCTTGCAAATTACCCACGAGTCCCATTTGGAGGCGCCGCCTCCAAAGGAAAACGCCCGAGCCAGGATGTCCCCAGGTCGGGCCGGACTTTGTCCGGTGGGCTGCTGGAGGCGTGGGAAATCTAGTCGAGCTCTTCGCCTTCTTGCGGCAAAGAGGAGAAAGAAAGCACCCAAGCAAGAAAAACCAAGCTCCACAGCAAAACAATCAAGCAAGCAAAGGAGAGATGCGATCACTCACCATGGGCGCCATCCAGATCCAGCTCCATCTACGCCACAAGCGAGAGAAATCGTTAGAAGGAAGAAGCGGGCACACAGGCAAGCAATCCTCCCGAGCTCAACCGCCAGAGGCCCCCAAAGAAAAGCCCTAACGCCGCAGGTCTTGCATTTATATACTCCACGGACTGCGAATATTTCATTCGGCCGGATTAGAATATACCTAGACAGCAGTTAAAAACGAGAATAATTTGTGCTCGCATAATTAGAGATATACTTTTTAATGATTTTTTAATGATATATTTTTGTGTATACTATTTTAAGTGGTTTTGTGTTACAATTTAGATGATCTAAATTTAATATAATTTGAAGGGCTATTATATGCAATGACTCTTAATTTATGAGATTTTTATGTTTAAATAGTTACAAAATTATATGAGCCATTATTTTGATAAATTATTTGACTTTAACTACATGATTATCTGCCAGTAACATTTTATTAATAATCATATAAATCAGCAAAGAGTTCTTTGAATTCTTGGTAAAAGTGGCTAAGACAAATAAATGTCAATCAATTATTTATGACTAGACCTAAATCATCTTTATGAAGCTAGCTCGAGGTCACTTTAATTTCAACACTGAAAAAAACTTCTTTAAACAAGTGTTATTTAGCTATTTTTCTAATTTAAAATAAATAAAGCATAAATTTCATGTGGACTTAATTTTATTTTAATATTGGCTCATTTTCTCAATTCTAGTTTTCATTTTAAAACAAAAATAAAGTGAAGTAGAATTTTCTTTTTTCGGCATATTATCACAATAGATAGAAAAGCTATCTTTAAAACATTAGCCCCTCCAGATAAGGTTTATTAAATATAAGATACTAATTTGACATTTTATACATGTATAGAATTATTATACATGGAAATCACTTATAATGCAATCCATATCAACTGGTTTTTCTTATAATTCCTTGTATAGAGAATAAAAGTTTTATTTTTTCTATATTTCCTGATCAAGACTAAGAATCTAAGCCATGAGCAATATTTCAAAGTACAACTTATATTGAGTTTGTAGTGGGTATGACAAGAAACAATAGCAATTTTGAAAAATAAGAGGGATGAAAAAGTTTTGTGAGTGGAATGATATAGAGGTACTATGTGGTATGAAATCCAGGCTTTGGTTATGAGTTCCATAGTCACTCATCTAGTTCTTACCAAGCTCATAAATATTGCCAAGTACTTGGAGACTAGGCTCTTGACAATTTTTCATTGGACTAGCAATGCATATTGGCAATCAAGCTTAAGGTTATTGCTTGATTGACAAAACTCTCTATTAATGGATAAAGTGTGGCAGTGTGTAGTAGATATAAAGTTCCAAATATCCTCCTCTTGCTATTCTTATGAAGGACACTTTAGCAATATCATGACAACTTAGACAATACTACATCAAGGATTTGGCATGAGAACAATCTTTAGTTTTGAGATGTTGTGGTTGTAAAGGTGGATCCTAGCTCTCAACTTATTCAACAATACACCTAAGCTCATGTTCCAATTTGTCATCTCATCTAGACCTTTCTTCATGTAGGTCTTAGATTTTATTAGCCCAATCTCACCACTTCCTTCACATAGACATTGTTACTTGTTAGTGACAATTGATTATTTTACCAAATGGGTGGAGATTATATTTCAAGTTGAATTAAAGCATCCAAGTTTATCTATGACTTCATCATTTGGAGATTTAGAGTTCCAACTACACTAGTCTCGAACTAAGGTGGCAATTTCCTTTAGAGCAATTTTACACCACATTTGCCATACCTTTAGTAACAATTAGGCCAAATCTAGCAACAGAATCATTCACATAATTCTCAGCAAACTTATGGTCAACCACCCACAATGATGGCATAAGCATCTTCCTATAGCATTCCACACACAAATACCACTTTGCTATGCTGTGGCTTTTCTCAATGAGGAACACCAAATTTAAGCTTGTGATTGGAACTTTAAGCTTTGGATATCAAAGATTGACTTGACACTCTAAAGAACCTCTATGTCTAAAAGCAATAGCTCAAGCTCTCCCACAACAAACACACGGCAATATCATCTCACTTTTTCCCAAACTAGCTCATTTTTCTTTGCAATTTCACACTAAAAGTGTGTAATCTCCTGAGTTTGGACTTCTCGAGAACTCACCCATTCAAACCCAAGGAGGTTTAACCCCAAATATCCCAAGACCCTTAACCAATTAAAAAAGGGAGTGCACTTTTGTTTATAGGCCCTTTCCCTCTATATTTGAACCCCAACGGATCATCTCTTGAATCATTCTCTTTGGTTGCTTACAAAGTGGTCAAATCCATCATCACGAAATATCACAGTGGCAACACTTACAATTTTAGTGTTGAAAATGGCATTGAGCTCCCTCAATCTCAAGTCATTCACACAACAACTTCTCTCTCTCTTCACTTTGTTTATTTCTATATTCTTTCACCATTTTTTCTTTTAAGCATCAAACATAAATTAGATTTCTAGATCAAGGCTGCATTGATCCAACTTGTCCCAAGCACTCTATAGCTTGCCAAGTTTCTCTTCAAAGTTTCAAGAATGCCCTTACTAATTTTTTTTCCTCATCACACACTTTTAGATCTCTCAATCACCTAATATATGATCCACTATTACTGTTGGATCTGATGGAGAAGAAGAGGAGGAGAAAGAGATAGTAGCACTTTAAACTCCCATGCTCAAGTGCCATAGTAAGATTAATTATGAGCTTGCCAAACAGCAATAATACTCTTCCATACCACCCATAATTAGGGTTGCCTATAAAGAATTGCCTAGCTTGAGTGACTTCTTGGGCAAGAAGTGATGTTTTCTTTATAATTTGATATAAAGGTTCAAATACCCTTACTTTAGTGGCTATTTTATACTTATTTATTCCTTTTATTCCCAAAGATCACCTTATCTAATCCCATAATCTTTAGAGATTTCCATACTATAGTATACTATATTTTAAATAGCCACCAATTAATAGGAATTGAACCCATGTCATTTACTTTGATAATACATGTAATAAAACTTATCTTTCTCCCTTTAAACCAATTAAAAAGGGGCCACTCCTTAACAGTTATTTTATCCTAATTTATTCATAAATATTCCCAATGATAATGTATCTAAATCTTATTATATGTATACACTACAGTGTATCAGTATGAGTTCAATAGTTCAAAAAAAAAAGTAGAATAATAAAAAGTTCTTTGTCATTTTAATTTTTGAAATAAATATTTGAATTAAAATATATAAAATATAAATTTATGGTACTTTAAAAACCTCATTTATATCTAGAAATACAACTAGTAATGAATTCTCTTTATATTATATTGTGTTGTCTTCCAATATATGTTATAGCTAAACCAAAATTTGGAAGAATTGGAATTTTAAATCCTCAAGATATAGCTAAGATAGCTACAATATTTAGAAAATTAATATCTAAATTAAATGAAGAAGATCAATACTCTGCTGAATTTTCAGATGGTGAGCTAATTAATACTTCTGCAGGAATAATAGATTTCAGAATCAAAGTAATATATGAATGTTCAAATGATGAAACTTTTAGAGGTAGTAGTTTAATATCTGGTTTTCAAAGAATTTTCTATCAAAATATTAATGAATTACAAATTAATCGTCCTGCATCCTATGAAAATGAAAATAGAGGATATTCTATACAATATAACTTAATTCAAGAATGGTTATTTCCTAATAGTTTACAAAAAATTTATAATTATACTCTCAATTCGGTATGTTTTCTTAAGCAACATACACTACATAGTCCACAAAAACTTTATCAAGATGAATATTTAATTTCTCCTAATGGAAAAGTTATTTTAATGGTTACATCAAATTGTCAAGTTGTCCTTTTCTTCCAAAATCAAAAAATATGGGAAACAGAAAGTCCTATAAAATATAATTATATTTGTGTATTAAAACTTCAAAATGATGGTAACCTTGTTTTGTATAGTAATAAAAGAGTATTATGGGAAACTAATAAATATTGTTTAAATAAACATAATTGTATAATTCCTTCATATTTAACAATTAAAAATGATTGTAGCATAGTAATTTTCTTGGCACATTATCCAAACATTATTTGGTGGATATTACAAAAAAAGTATTTATGTTAATATTTTAGCCATCTTAGATTAATACACTTACGGTATTATTTCTGATATATTTTTTCAAAAACTTTAGAGTTTTCCCATTTACAATTTAAATATAACTTTAAAACAAAATCAGTAATTTTTTGCTAGAAATTTATGCTATTTATATTGAAAGTATATAACTAAACACTTCTAGAATATTATAATCAGATATCAAATAAATTTTACCATCAGAGAGAGAGTGTGTGTGTCAAAAATTAATAATATTTGAATAGAGCTTGATAAAATTTGAAGAGTTTCATCAATCCAAAAATCCTAATTATCATAAGTGGAAGGTTGTTTCTTGTAAATCAACATACCATGAAGCTAAGCATTATTATAACATATAAACCATCCATTTGGAACTAAATTTGGTCCTTCCATTCTTGTATATAAGCAAAGGTCTAAACCCCAATTAATATATCTATTCCTATATCCCAAACACTCACATTGGTAGAGATGAAAGGCATTACAATTTGTCCCTAGAGGGCAAAGCTTTTTAGCAGTGTTTTACTCTAGTGTTTGGGATTATGCTTTTTATTCTTATTTCTTCATTCTTTTTTAGATTTAGATTTATATTATCTTTTTACAAGATATAGAATTCTAACTATCACTGTGCTTAAATGTACTCTTTCTTTTTATCTTTATTGCATTTTCTTTTTCTACTATGCTGTATTATCATTGATTAAGGAGTATGTCACTTAATGCTACTAATATTACTCCATTTAATTGAGCTTTTGGTGTTGTGGGGTATGATCATATTAGTGTTGCAACCATTCTTGGTGTGTTGGTGTCTCCAAGTTCCATGGGATGTAATTACACAGCTTGTTTTAATCTTGGTGTTCTACCATCTCCTGTTAATATGGAGCGTGGTCATGACATTAATTGGTGAGCTATGGATGATATAGTTAGGTTCTTGAAGAATGTTTGAGAATTGAATTTATGGGAAGATAATGTTTATGAGCTCGAATGGATTCTAAATTGTGATGAGGAATTTAATTATTATAGAGATAACTATGGAGATAAGTTGGAGATTTTATAGGGTAGGTGTCAATCCTTTAATTTGCCATTTGATCCTCTTTCTTTACCTTATGCTCTTTCCCAACCTTTCCTTATTTTTTGGCCTAAGTTACCTTTTCATACTTTTAGTGTTTTTTCCTCATTTGTAGTGTTTTTCTTTTTCTCTTGGCATGTTGATCATTTGTGACTCTTATGATTCTCATTCTTAATCCAGTTTGAATCGAGTATTATATATCCTTCTCATACTAATTTAAATGTTGAGTATGTGTATGAAGTTGAGAATCTTACTTTTGTTTCATTGGTAAAGTCTTTGATCAATTCTAGTGTTGAGTATTCCTATATTCCAAGGGTTGAGTCACTTTAGCTAAAATTTCAGATTGTGTCCCCACTTGTTAGTGTTATTGAAAGCCTTTGTTTTACCATTGCTATTGAAGAATTTATGTATTCTCTTGAGAGTATAAACATTATTATTGATTTTCCTGTCTCAAATGTTGTTGAGGAGGTTGAGTAGTGTAAATCTTTTGCTTATATCATGGTGGCCAAAGTATTTTAAGATAAAAAATCCCCTATTTTCCAAGATTTGAGCACATATACTTTTTTTGATTTCCCTATTTCTACATTGCCATCTATTGCAAATTCCTGTCTTTCTATAAGATTGATATTGAGTTTCATTAGTCTCGATGAAGATAGTGTTGATGATTTGGCTATAGCTTTGTGCTATTGGCATTTCGTGCATTGCTAGTTAGCAACTATGTTGATGTTCAAACGAACTAAGTGGCAAGTTTGGGATATATCAATCATTGATAGTTCTTTTTGTGCTTGTGATGAAGTGAGTTACGTCTTGCTATAGATGGATTCATGAAGGATCGTTTAGTGATCACTTGTTGAGCATAACTTCGTTATGTTTAGCTTTTGGATTGATGCAAACATGCTCTTCATTAGCTTTCGCATTATGAAGTTTAGCTTATGGATATGTTGAATAAGATGTTGTGAGTTATACCATGATTTCTTCTTTAGCATTGAAGTTAGTTCGTGCAAGACTTGTGATCATTGTTAAGCAAGACTTAGCTATAGGCTTCTTCGAGCTTTTGGTTCCTTGAGTTTTGCGCTCATTGTTTCATTCGTTAGAAGTTATTGGGGAAGGCATTTTGGCTCATGAGCTTCCATGTTGAAGTTAATACTTGCATTTAGCAATCATTGGTGATGATTGACTATCATCTAGGATAATTGATTATCCTTGTCAAAAGTTTTGCTTGATTATTGTTGATTTAGAATGATTTGTTATTCTTTGGGATGGTGGATTCCTTCTTAGACAATGATTCTACATATCTCTTTTTGATAGGATGATTAATGATCTTTCATGATGGTTAATTGTTCTCTTTGATGGCTTATAGCTTTTTGCAATACGACATGTTCTTTGTGGTTTGTTTTGGATTAGTCTCTTGGGTTTGAGATATTAGTAGGATGTTGCTGACACTTGCTAAAGAAATTTGGGTTCTTTCGTATTATTGACCAGGATCTATTCAAATTGGCTACTAGAATGGTTGGCATGACTAAGTGTTTGTTGGTCTTACCACATTTATTCTGTTTTGTTGATTGTTGCTCGAGTTAGTTCTGATAGATTAGGATGTTATTTCCTTCAGGTGATACATTCGCGAGCATTTTGTTTGCCAATCAATGATACTTTGTGTTCTTTGAGTTATCTTTAGTAAGTTGTTTGGCATACTGTCTGCCATCTTTGGTAGTTAAGTTTTATCATTGAGTGTTCTTAATGATACATTGGCTATTGAATTTTGTTAGATGGTGAATTCTATGTTTTCCAACTATAGTGATCTTGATGGTTCCTATATTCTAATTCTGGTTATCGGATGATAATTTACTTGGAATACTTTTGTGTTCTAATATAAGATTTAATCATTGATAATTAAGTCTCTAAGATATCATTGTCTATGACTTTGATATTGTCCATCTATTGATCTTTGAGTTTGGGCCAGTATAAGCAGCCTGACTTTAGCACTTCATGTGTATGGTGAAATCTTTAGTCATAGGGTAGCTACTATCGATTGGTCACAAAACTTGCTTCTTTGTCGATGTTCCTTATTCTGTTAAAAGGGCATGACCGTGTAAACAACTCTAACTACCTATTTATAGTAGTCTATCTAAACCTTACCGACGGGTTTGGTTTCTTTGCTCATGAGGGTTAGGGCCTCTAGCTTCTCTCTCTATGTCCCTAAGGGGCGTATCACACTTTTGTAAGCTGGGTGACTCCCAGAGCAGCAAGGGTGGCTAACTTCGTTGGTCATTTCCTTGTTGGCGACGGCTGGAAGGTGTATGAGTTGGTAGCGCATCTGCGTTAGACAAAGAGGTTGCCTCCTAACTCATTTAAGTTGGTGCATTTCTTACATAGTGTGATCATCATGAACTTTTTCTGGAGTTGTTTCCTTGGTAGTGGTCTAGACTCGAGTATATATTGACGAGGACATCGATCTTCCCTAGGGGGGGAGTGTGTGTCGCGAATGTGATTTCAGGTATCGAAAGTTAGCTGTCGGCTAGTCCTTACAGACACTTTTTCCTTACTGCCATGACGGCAAGAGGTTGGTATTGCTGGATCCTTTATCAATCCCTCTTGTGCTAGTGGAGTTAACTGGGCATTTTGAGTGTATTTAGACCAGACGAGTATAAGGACAGAATTCCTACGTGTTATTATCTAAGCATACTTAGCCCGGTAAGGAGTTCCCATCTCGTTTTGTCTTGCACTTGCTAGTGACAAGAACCTTGCATATTGAGACTAGTCCTTCAATACTGCTACATGATAGCTTACCGTGTTTGCCAAACATCCTCATTATCATACCCTTTATGTTAGTCTCATTTCGGTCCTAAATACTATTTATAGAAAGTGTCTAGATTTGCTCATTTGGCACATCTATGAAATGTAGAAATTGTCCTGAACACAATGGTGTTCGTCTCGTGTTCAAATTCGCAATCTAGGGACATTCTATATTTAGTAAGTTCGAGCTTATCCCAAAGACTAACTCCTGATACTAAGGGAGGCTTGGGGTGAAAGCCCAAAGTGTGTGTTCCTCAAAGGGGGGGATATAGGGGGTTCCAAATGTATAGTAGGGATAGTGGGTAGGTCAGGCATAGCTGATCAACCTGAGGCATAATCTAGCTCCTGCTTGTGTGTCTGTCCTTGTTTTGCGTCCAGCTTGGGTCTAAGTCCAAGCTCTACACCATGCTAGCTGGTGGAGTACCCATATCCTCGCGTTAGGCCACTAGTATACTGAAATAGCATTAGACTCTATTTGGCTCCATTTTGTATGTTGGTCCTGGCATTGGGATGTTGGATGCTTTGGGACTATTCCAAGTTGCTCCGTGCTCTTGTCCCTTCACTCCTTGGGCTATATGCTTAGAAGTCATTCCGTGCCCCAGTGCCACTGCTCCTTGGCTCCATGCTTGGGAGTTTGGCACCGTTCCTTCATTTAGTGACCCAAGGCCTTGAAACTCGGGTTCCACACCAATGTCTTATGAACATGTGGCATATGACATGTGGCACATGGAGGGTTTAGGTTCCGCTTCGTAGTGTTATCTTATGGTAAATCACCATAGGATAAAGGGTCAAAACCACATGTGCTACATGTACCCATTATGAGGTCAGTACACACTTGATAGAATATGTTATCATCTCCAATTAGAACTTTGACCTCCCAAGAGCCAACATATCCAAGAGCATCCCCTTGTTGATAACTCTACACTTTGGCCACCTCTAGATGGATATCAATAGCAGCTCCAACAGCATGCAATTGAAGCTGCCTCATTGGCTCTCCACGTCAACACCATTACAGCTGTGACTCGAGCTCAGAAGAAGCGTCAGCCAACAGCCCTAGACATCAATGGTGAGCAAGACTCAGCTATTTAACAAGTACCAGGTCCAACCATTGCATGCAAGTTACCCTTTAAGTTGACATTTTGCTGGATCCCCTATAGTTGATGTTGGACCTTCTTAGCTCAACAGCATATGTTCTCTAGGCTTGGCTACTACATCTTTAGTTCTTCCAACAAATGTCATGTAGCAACTATTGCATAGCTTGGTCACCCTTTCACTTGAACAACTTTTGTGATCAGTCCCAGGATTTGGACAGCAGCTAGATGTAAGCTCCTGAGTTTGGACTTCCCGGGAGGTCACCCAGCCCAGTACTATTCTAACCCAAGGACACTTAACCCCAAATATCCCAAGACCCTTAACCGATTGGAAAAGGGGGTGCACTCTTATTCATGGGCCCTTTCCCTCTATATTTGAACCCCATGGATCGTCTCTCAAGTCGTTCCCTTTGGTTGCTTACACTAGAAGCTCTTGCATGTTCCAGCCAACATCTTATTCGTGCTAGAGAGGAAATCCACATTGTGGATGCCACAGCAACATAGGATCCAAGAGCTTTTATGGCATTAGTCACTCTAGGAGATACTGTCATAGCAGAAGCACTCTTAGATTCAGGATCAATAAGTAATGTCATCTCTTTGGCATTGGCAAAGTTTGTTGGGTTACAGATGCAAGACAACACAACCATCATCCCCAAAACCTTTGCAAACCATACCATGATCCTTGCGGGCATATGCCACTAAGGGTTGATATCAATCTAAGGGATCTCATCGCTGGTAGATTTTGTGGTGGTGAACTTCTAGCATGTGAACTCCCACTCCCTCACCAATCTTATCATCTTGGGATGCATATGGCATCTCCAAGCAGATGTTGAGATGTGCTGGAAGCAAGGAATGATGCAAATCAGTGATCACATCAAGATGACTAAGTTGTACAATACTCATGGCCACTCCTTGCACAAGACTACTCCTACTCCTACTGGTGTTGGTTGTGGCTGCTTCCTGAGGATCAATCTCTTGAACCTTAATGTATAGCTTTGTAAACTCTCACTTGGCAAGAGTTGGAAATGACTCAGATCACTCATGAGTCACTGTGAAAAGCTTATTGGCCAGAAGGTAGCCAAAGAGGATGTCTACAATGCTGCCGAATTTGTTGTTGCTGGAACTTGAGCCATCTATTCTGTAGCTATGCCTTATAACATGGCTGATAAAAGTTTTTTGTGATCTACTGCATTTGCTTCATCGTTTGCTATGGATGTATTCTCGAACACTGTCATATGGGTGTCTGGATCTCTCATACCATTGAAGATGGTGTACTTCATCTTTGTTATTGCCATATTCTCTACTTGTTGCTGTTGAGGTTGTTGTACTTGTTCAATTGGTGGCTGCTATTGCTGCTCTACTAGCTGTTGCTACAGTGGTGACGACTGGAATTATTGCCACTCATCTTCTTGTTCTTGATTGTTCTCCTTCTTGCTGACAGGATTTCTTGGCCGAGGATTTGCACTCCTTGCTCTTGGACTCTCAGGATCATAAACTTGTGGCAGATTTCTCGCAAGAATTCTTGCCTCTCTCTCATGTCTTTGCTTTGCTCGTCTTTCCTCTTGCTCTCACGCTTCTATAAGTCTCACCAAATACTCTTGAATTCTTTGGTTCATACACTAGGAAGGAATGGCCTTGATCTGGTGAGGGTAGCCCAACTTCTCCTGGCGCTCACCCTTCCACCACAATCTCCACACTCGCTTCGCTTCCAGATGTCACTTCTTGTGAAGATGTCACTCCTTGTGACGACACACCAACAAAGTAGGAAATCACTACTGCCTAGCCTCAGCCCTATCCTTGTCAGCAACCTCTGCTAGAACCTCTATCAACATCCTAACCTAGAGTTGCCCACAGGTCGGAAAACTCACAAATTTATTGATCTCAAGTGATTGTTACTGTGATGCACTCCTCAAATGCCAGTAGTCACCACTGCACTACCAACCTCTGCTCCACGTGCTCCAAGGCTATCAGACAAAGCATCCTTCCAAAAGCCTTCTTTTTTATTTCACTCCCTTCACCCTACATACATGCTATGCCTGGAAATTGGCCATCTGCCCTCTTGTCAACCTCTAGCACCAAGACCCCCTTTCAGCTGAATATTCCCTTATTCCCCCACTATAACTAAAAAAAGAAGGAAAAACTCCTGATTTTGACCAAGTTTTATTCTTGAGTTGGCTCTGGCCCTTGACACAAAGCTAGCATAATCTATAACAAAATCATTTTTCAAGAAAAAGCCAAAACTCAAACCAAGACCAACATTTGCAAAAATGCAAAATGAACATCCAAAATTGGATCATAAAAACTATATTTTCACATATCCATATTGCACTAACACTCTTCTTCAATTACCTTCAAGATCAAATATGAAGCCAAAACACTAATAAAGAAAATAACATGAAAATCAAGTTCCAAAGATAATTCTTCATCACTTGATAAAACAATGCCACTTCCGCTAACATAAGTGTTAGTAATGTAAATGCTTCAACTATACACTTTCTCTATCCAACAACCTACTCCATATGTTAATAAATCAACCAATAAATTATAGCAAATGAATGCTATAACCCTTTTCCAAAACTTCAATAGGCAAACCCTTAAGAAACCAAGGTATTAACACTAGCTTAGCATATAATGAATCACTCTTGAAAATCCAGTTAAAGTTACTACAATGTTACTACATACAAGTAGGCTAACATTATTATCAACCACTTTAGGGTTGATCATCATTTGATCAAACAACTTCGTAAACACATTACTCATGATCACATAGGTATGATATAAATATCACAATAATGATCATCAATTGAGCAATATCACAAGCAACACCTATGTCATTATTACAAAGATTTATATGAATATCAAATATCAACTCTATTTGACAAAATATAATATAAATGCCACACCCCACTAATGGAGATTTACAACACCTAACACTACTAACTTTTATAGCTCATGCCACTCTTTTTCCAACCAAACTCAAAACTAATCCAACTCTATATTATTTAAAGAGCATTGCAAATCATCTCTCCAAGAAGAGAAAATGATTTGTATGCTTTCATCTTAATCCACTTATAATTATGGCTAAGAAGGATCCACTAGTGTCATACTAAACAATTATAAACTAATTTATTCGCCACTTATAGCAAACATAGGGGAGGTTTACTTTTACTCACACAATTCATGGTAACCATCAATAGACTAATATTAATCTTACTAACTCAAAGTATAACCTGCACCCCACTCACAAGCCCAAGTGAAAACTTGTGGAATTAAACATCTCACATGCATCTTATAACCCCAAGCAAAAGCTGATATAATCTAGTACAAAAAGGGAACTAAAATCCCTACCCAATGAATGAATGCAAAGTCATAGGATTCAAATGTGTACCCACTCGGATCATTGTTTTCATCTCTGTATATGTAATGAGACTAGTTGCCCAATCTTATTAAATAGAACTTACTAAGACTCTTTCTATGATACCCAATGTAACACACATGGTTTTCACCTTTTATCCTGTGGTGATTTACTATAAGATAACCATAGAGCGAAACCTAAACCTTTGGCCAAATGTCAAAAAGCAGTGGAGTGAAACCTAAGTTTTAAGGCTTTAGGCCACTGAATAAAGAGACAAAGCCAAACTCTTAAATATACAACCAAGGAGCGAAGGAATCAGACCATAGAACAACTCCTGTATAAGTGATTAATTTTTCCATCCTACTTTAGTCACTTGACCACACCTTCGACCACTTGGAGGATTCTCATTCACAACCTCCTTAAGTCCAATTTAGAACTTAGGACTTGCTAGCCCCAAGAATGACATCCATGCTACTCATCCTTTAGTCACTTGACCACACCTTCGACCACTTGGAGGATTCTCATTCACAACCTCCTTAAGTCCAATTTAGAACTTAGGACTTGCTAGCCCCAAGAATGACATCCATGCTACTCATCCTTTGCATTTGGTCCAAGTGCTCCACGTGTTCGGTTCCAAGACCGACACCCCAAGGTACTACCAACATAACAACTCGTTATGCTAAGGCCATGCCCATTCACCTTGGTCACACTGGTGGTCCAACACCACCTACATCTCAATCCTATCTCTCAACGACTAGGCCATCCGTCTAGAAGTGACCATCCAAGATCCACTCTTTAACATCCTTAAAATGCCCACAAACAGGGGGAATTGCCTTTCCCAATATCCCTTTTATAGTCCCCATCAAGTCCCTTTTCTGTCCATAACTGAATTTGCCTATACTGCCACTAGGATAAAGCCCACAAGCCTGACCACTAAGTCCCACTGTCCTCTGGGGCTTTTTCACCACCTGACCCACTGTCCTCTGGGGCTTTTTCACCACCTGACCATATACTTAGTCACCACACTAGAGGACTGTGTAAGCTCCTATACTGCCACTAGGACAAAGCCCACAAGCCTGACCACTAAGTCCCACTGTCCTCTGGGGCTTTTTCACCACCTGACCCACTGTCCTCTGGGGCTTTTTCACCACCTGACCATATACTTAGTCACCACACTAGAGGACTGTGTAAGCTCCTGAGTTTGGACTTCCCGGGAGGTCACCCAGCCCAGTACTATTCAAACCCAAGGACGCTTAACTCCAAATATCCCAAGACCCTTTAACCGATTGGAAAAGGGGGTGCACTCTTGTTCATGGGCCCTTTCCCTCTATATTTGAACCCCATGGACCATCTCTCAAGTCGTTCCCTTTGGTTGCTTACAGACTGCTCCTCTTCCATCCTACAGTCTGGGACTTTGGGACAACATTTCAGAACACTGTAGCCTTACGCGAGCTTCATGGGTACTCTCCCCGCTTTCCACCTTTGGTTGCTCTATCCATGGGCTTAGAGCGAGGTTCCATTAAGCCACGCTAGGTATCCAAGTAGGTAGTGCCACCCACATTTGGACTGGGAGCATCAACCATTTGATCTCCCAAGGGAACTAAAGATAGCTCTTGAACACTTCACCAAG
>NW_003314298.1:1085249-1325982 GCF_000143415.4 Selaginella moellendorffii | reverse complement strand
CGGGTCCTCTTGTGTCCCTTTTCTAGAGACTCTTTTATTGCTCACTTCATGCTCATTCCTTGAGCACTCCGGGAGTCCACTCCTGCTCTCAACCTTTCAAGTCGGAGCCTTTTAGTCCAAACGTGTTACGCTCATTTGGCTTTCGCTTCGGCCACTACCACATGGCACCCTTTCAGCTCCACTTTGGGGCTTAGGGATTTGTGTCTCACATCCCGAGCATTCAACCCAAGGAGCGAAAAGACAAGAGCACAAAGTGACATAAGAATGCATCCAATATCCCAATATTAGTACTAACATACAAAGCAAAACCAAATGGAGTTTGATGCTATTTTAGCATATTAATGGCTTAATACAAGAATATGAGTAATCCACCAACTAGTATGGTATGGAACTTGGGTTTAGACTCAAGTCAGATGCTGAACAAAGATAGGCACACAACCGAGAGCTAGACTATGTCTCAAGCTAGTTGACCATGCCCAACCTACCCACTATCTCTACTATATATTTGGAAACCCCCACAATCCCCTTTTGAGGAATGCATGCTTTGGGCTTTCACCCTAGTCCCAAAAGTTAGTCTCTAAGATAATCACGAAAACTTACTAAATATGGAATGGCACTAATAAAACAATTTTTACATTTTATAGATATACCTAACTAATAAATCTAAACACTTTCCATAAATAGCCATTAAGACCCATGGGACCAATATATGGGGCATGATAACGAAGGTGTTTAGTAGATACAGTAATCTATCATCTAATAATATTGAGGGATTAATCTCAATATGCAAAGGTTTTTGTCACTAGTCAATGCAAGATATAACAAGACAGGAACTCCTTACTGAGCTAAGTATGTTTAGTTAATAACATGTAAGAATTCCATCCTTATGCTTGTCTAGTTTAAGTACACTCAAAATGCCCAATTAAGTCCACTAGCACAAAAGGGATTGATAAAAGGTCCAACAATATCAACCCTTTGTTGTCATGGCAGTAAGGAAAGAATATTTGAAAGGATTCATCGACATGTAACTTTCGATATCTACAGTCACATTCATGACAATAATTAGGTATCTTGTTCCTTGCTCAGCCTCACATTATAATAATTGTATCTACCATCTCAACTTCAACTTTTGCATACTTGACATCCATCTATTTTTTTATAGCTAGCTATTTTTTCTCTAAAGAAAAGCTTGTTCCCTTTGTGGCTTCAAGTTCTTCCCTAATCTTCAATATTTTCTGTTCAGTTTTAGATTTTTCTCTCATCGACACCCTAAGTAATGGATTTCTTCTTTCCTTCTTAGTTCAATCAATAGTGATTGCATCTTGACTATATTATCATCACTTTTGTATTTTTGTTCAAAACTTAGACAAGAAATCTAGAAGACAAAGCCAATTTTGAATACTTCTATTTTTTATCCTAGTCCTTTGATCTAAAACCAATGGTGGTTTATTCTAGAACACCTAAAACATCCCTCAATATCAAGCTTTCAAATAGATGTTGTAATTTTGATTATAGATTTTTTATGCTCCATCTCTCGTATGGTGATTTTAGAATCTCATAGAACTTTCTACATAGGCATTTGCTTTCATTTCAACTATGTCTTAGACAAGATTTGCAAAATAAAAGAAGCCAGTCTTGATTAATTAATATATCTTGCTTTCTAGAGTACAACTACAACTTTCAACTGATTATTTAAATTAATAGTTGATACTACAATACTTGAAAATTGAATGTGCCCAAAATATTTATACTTCTCCCAATGGATCCCAGCTAATTATATTTTAAATAACCATTAATCAATTTAAATACCATATATCTCTTTCCTCTTAAACTCTAGAAAAGGGGTAATTGCTTAATAAAAAAACTTTTATATTTCCAAGATCTGCAGTCCAAATCTCATTTAAATGATCATATGTGTTACAATTACAATTATATATACTTTTGAAGCATTTTTCTTATATGTTTTTTTGTAATGCATCTTATCTCTTCCCTTAAGCCAATTAGAAAAAAGGCAATTGTTTTATGAAAGAGCCTTTAATGGTTATTTTATCCTCAATTATCCTTCAAGGTTCCAAGGATCTACGGTGATAATACCATGATCACATGCATTACATTTCTAGAACTAACTAGCATGTTAACATTTCTCATGCAATGACTTTTATAGAAGTATTTACTTGAATAATCTTCATCCAAGAGTTCTATCCAAAGTTTTTTCTCAAACAATGTTGCATACATTATCTTATGTTAATAGCTTAACAAAATCTTAGATCTTCATAAAGAATATTTAAAATATCAAAATATTTTCACAAACTCACAAAGTTGTATATAATTATGGCATGATATTTACATATACTATCACTATGGATTGTTAAAACCTTAGAGGGAAAATAGAAATAAAATATTCATTAAAAAAATTCTTATAAAATAATTGCCCCTTTTACAATTGGGTTAAAGGGAGAGAAATCAAATGCATTATATGGTATTCAGGCAAATGACACAAGCATTAAGTATTCATAAATACATTTTTTGCCTTGTAAAGCATCCATAATAACCCTTATTGAGCTAAAGGGTTCATTGACTAAGAAATCTTATTAAACTAAAAGGAACTAACATTTTCATTTCCAAGTCAATGAAGATATCAATACCTCTAAGGAAAGTGTTAGTTCTCTTAGGCTTAATAAAAGTTGTTGATTAGTACTTTAAAATGTATCATGAGATGAAATTTAAATATACTATCACTTTTCCCCTTGGATTAAGGAGAGAGAGAGAGAGTTAAAATATATTACAATTATAAACAGTTGCTAACAAGTAGAAACAATACATGTTTGTTGTGAAATCCTTCACAAACCACTTATAAGGCATTATTGTTGACATTAATTTGTGATCAATAAACTCTTTTTCTTTGCCATCTCAATCAAATTAAATCTTGCTAAAAAAACAAGGACAAACTATAACTTTTATAACTTTGGTTTGGATTCTTGAGCCATTTTGATTATCAGTGATCTATATTATCATGGATCTAAACTCAAAAATTATGGCCAAAAGAAAAAATATGACACAATTTTCATCACACTCATCATACTTACCAATGTGTTTCCTTGATCATTGACCTGGCTAAGTTATGGTGTTACCACCAAATGTTATTGAATCTCAATAATAAGTAAAAGAGTTTCAAAGTATACTTAACTCATTTATCTGTGGTATTCTTCCATTTTCTTAACCTCTTCTTTCCTATCAATTATAGATTATTTCTCGCTTTGTTCATATGAACAATGATTTCAGTACAAGAGATTACATTGGGACATCACCCCTCCACTATTCTGAAAGACTAATGCTGGAGAAACCATAATAAGAAAAGTGACTAACTTACTCACAAATTTTATAAATTATATAAATATCACAAACCATTAGATGGTAGAATTAGTTAGAATGTATTTTATTCAGAAAATTTAAATGAATATTAACTGTGGTGAGTGCATGAAATACAAAATTGGAATACAGAAATGTTAATCCAAAAGTCTTAATTTATATATAGGAGCAAGTGATCATCACTTGAGGTCTAGTTATGCCATATACTAATATTGGGATTTTGATACTCACCAATTTGATACAAATATATTCTATGTATATCCACTGAAACAATCAAAAGACAAGAATGTATAAAACAATGCACATGCTTTTTATAAACTTCTTTTATTTTATTTGTGTCTAAACAAAATAAAACAAAGCAAATTATTGGAACATTAACTCGTAATGTACACCTTATACCTTTTACACCTAGAGAACGACTTCCGTATTGAAAATCCAGCTAAACGTTCTAGTCTTGGGGCCCTTCTTCACCCTGCTCTGAGCTCGCTCCTCCAGTCTCAAGATCCAAGGAGGGAGACCACACACGAAATCCTAGGCCTTTTTGTGCGCGAGTAGACAATCCAGTGATGGACTTGACGTTCCATCTCTTGACCAAGTGCTCTAGAATTCCTGCGTAATCCTTGGCAGTGTACACCCCTGTCCTCTGTGCCACCAAAGAGAAGTGCTCAAACAGGTTCTTGTCATAACCATTGTACATGAGATGGGTAGAATGCACAATACAGCAACCCCCCTTTATTTAGGGTGGGCTCCATTTGCTTATTTGGATTTGTATGCCACCTCATTGCTTACATGGATCAGTCATGTGATCAACAAAATTCTGGGAGTGGTTGACTATATAATGAGTACATTTGATAATGATGTATAATGAGCTCATAAGCATTTGAGCAAATGTAACTTTAAACCATCTTTACAACCTTGATTATCAGATTGACATCTCATTAGTCGATGGCATTTTTCATATTTTCTCTCTTGTGGAAGAAAATCATAAGGAGGAAAAACCTAAACCAATCATAGGTTATATACTTATAAATTACAGCCGTTCATTAGCTATCTAATTATAAAATTATAGTCATTAACATATCCGTTAACAACATCTACTAATTAAAGTTTAACGTTACTAATTTAGAGTTAGTCGTTAAACATTTAAGGTGGGCGTGACTAAACGCGCCACGGAGGAAGTGAGGAGTGAAGAGAGGGGAGGAAGTGAGGAGTGAGCATGGCAAAGAGGCAACCACGTAAGAGAGGAGGGTGCTGTATTATGCATTTCTCCCCATGAGATGAGCCGGCATGGAGATCTTCTTCCTCATCATGTCCTCCAGCCCCAGCATTGTGCCCTCCGGATCGATCTCAAACAGCTTCTCCACGATCCTGGTGTAAGCATTCTCGTGCCGCTTCTCGTCGGCTGCGATGAGGCCGCAAACAGTCGCGAGGTTGTGGTCTCCGTGCTCCTTGGCGTGGCAAGCAGTGTTGCCGTGAGAGATGGCGGTCGCTTGCTCCTGGAAGGACGTGTAGATGAACCCGAGGTATGGATTGTTCTCGGCCCTGCAAGGATGGAAAACCCGAACTTTTGAGTTCCCGAGAAAGAAGAAACTCTGGCTCTTTACCATTCCAGAAGATCAAGTACTGGATCGTCTTCTCGGTTTGCTTCATGTCGACTCGTCCAGTGCGGTAGAGATACTTGTTGAGCAAATCACCATGGCGATTCTCCTCGGCAGTCCAGGCACGCCCCCACACCGCCCATGGACTCGGGCTCGCACCGGTCTCGTCGCGGGTGCCATCGAGAGTGTTGAGCATCGTCAAGTAAGTTGGCAGCGCTTCCTCGGTGGTCATGTCCCCGACGAGGCAGAAGCGCAAGCTCTCGTCTCGCTCCCTCAGCTCACGAACCTCGTCATAGAAGCTCTCCGAGGATGGCTCCGGGAGATAGTCCTGGGGCTGCCAGCATTTCTCCACCGGCCGGAGGAATGGAAGGATGGATTCCTCCGCCCAGCTCTCGAGCGACTTAAACATCTCGATCTTCTCGGGAGAGAGCCAGTGCATGATCTGCGAAGTCTTGCTGCTGTCTTTCTTCGCGACGCTCTCCCTGTGCATGCAAAGAGAGAAAAAAAAATTCAACCTTTCATGAAAGAAGAAAAGAAAACAAAGCGATCGATACTCAGCTGCGGCAGTCATCGCAATCGCTTGGCGATGGCAGCCATTGTTAAACTTGCTTAAACTATATCAAAGTGCAAAGCTTTGTCCTATCTTTTCTTTTTGGCGTTGGGCTTGCCAGGATTCTTCCCAGTAAATTGCTCTTGTGCTTCTTCCTTTGGCTGGCCATTCCACAGGAACTGCGTGACATCGTCCACTTGAGAAAGCTTGAGCAAAAGTGGTGTCAATCTCTCAAGCTCTTCATCATCTGCTTCTCCTCTGAATGGTTTGATCTCGATGCCATTGTGTGAGCACAGCCTGAAGTGGAACCTTTCATTGTCCACCCACACTAGCCGCTTCAACTCATGCCTGACCTTTACCTTGCGCACATCCTTGATGAAACCGGTCCTCGTCCTGGTGCAATCCTCAATGCCATAAACGTCGGTTATAAGCTTTGCACTCGCCCCAAACCCTGCCACCGATTGATCCAGGTGCCTGGAATCCGAGACACTGAAGATGACAACGGAGTAGGCCATTGCCATCCTGCTCAAGAACGCCTCCAGCCCAGGTCTGTTCACAATTGTGCTCGCGTCCTTCTTCCATACCAGCGTCTCGTTTAGGTCTAGCACCAAAACGGGTTTGCCTTCTTCCGCCATCTTTTTTAGGGCACACAAGTTGTGAACAAATTTGAAAGTAAAGTGTCTCATTTCCCTTTGTTCTTGGCCTTGGCCTTACCAAGATTCTTAGCAGACTGCTCTTGTGCTTCCGACACCTTTGGCTGGCCATTCCACAGGAACTGCGTCACATCCTCCACCTTGGACAGCTTGAGAAAAAGAGGTGTCAATTTCTCAAGCTCCCTATCACTAATGCCATTGTGCAGGCACGGCCTGAAATTGAGGCGAACATCATCCACCCAGACTAGCGTAGCAAACTGTGACACATCCTTGACAAATCCCTGTCGGCATCTAGTGCAATCCTTAATGCTGTATACCTTGCTGATCAGATGCGCAAATGCCCCAAACAGCCACACACTCGTTAACATGCTTTGAGTCTGACGTGCTGAAGATTATGAGCTTGTATACCTGCGCCATCTTGCTGAGGAACTCTTCTAGACCGGGCCTCTTGACGATAGTCGAGTTCTTTCTGCAAATCAGCATGTCGTCTAGATCCAGCACTCTGTCCATTTCTTCCCGCAGCCCTAATCAGGATTAGCATCAAGTGTTTTTCAAACCGTTTATGACATGTTTAAAGGATTTTAGTAATAAAGTCCCCTCGTTCTCACTTCCATTTTATCAAATCGCCAGTGCGTGTGAAAGTTCTCACAAAGCCTCTGTGCAGGAGAAGATCTCGAGAGCCGCTCCCGACCACCACTATCAAAGAATTTATGGACCAGTATCAAACACAACCTTGGAGTTCTACAAGACGAAGAGGTTTGACACCGCTACAATCGATTTACATGCGGAGGTTTGTAGACCGGGGAAACGCCTCGGTGACAACCAGGCTTAGGAAGCCCCCGATCCAGCAATCCTAGCCTAGTAGAGGCACTCGCCGAGTACCTCCACCAGCGCGGCAGCCCCCTCTTGCAAATTACCCACGAGTCCCATTTGGAGGCGCCGCCTCCAAAGGAAAACGCCCGAGCCAGGATGTCCCCAGGTCGGGCCGGACTTTGTCCGGTGGGCTGCTGGAGGCGTGGGAAATCTAGTCGAGCTCTTCGCCTTCTTGCGGCAAAGAGGAGAAAGAAAGCACCCAAGCAAGAAAAACCAAGCTCCACAGCAAAACAATCAAGCAAGCAAAGGAGAGATGCGATCACTCACCATGGGCGCCATCCAGATCCAGCTCCATCTACGCCACAAGCGAGAGAAATCGTTAGAAGGAAGAAGCGGGCACACAGGCAAGCTCCCGAGCTCAACCGCCAGAGGCCCCCAAAGAAAAGCCCTAGCGCCGCCGGTCTTGCATTTATATACTCCACGGACTGCGAATATTCTATTCGGCCGGATTAGAATATACCTAGACGGCAGTTAAAAACGAGAATAATTTGTGTTCGCATAATTAGTTTAGAGATTTACTTTTTAATGATTTTTGGGAGGATAATGATATTATTTTTGTGTATACTATTTTTAGTGGTTTTGTGTTACAATTTAGATGATCTAAATTTAATATAATTTGAAGGGCTATTATTGTTTTCCAATGCAATGAATCTTAATTTTATGAGATTTTTATGTTTAAATAATTACAAAATTATATGAGTTATTATTATGATAATTTATTTGACTTTAACTAATTCAAAGTAAAGCTTTAAGTAAAGGCAATTTAGAGTTAAAGGATTAAGACATTTGTGTGTGGGAGGGGGAATCACCTAAAATTTACAAGTAACTAATTTTTATTTGACACACTCTATGGGAAAGTAAAACACTTTGATATAACCCAAAGAGTCTTCTTCCTCTTCTCTAGTTACACTCAAATTGATTGATATTCCCCTAGTTGCTACCGCTCTCACTAATGTTGCCCTTGTCATTTTTATTATTTACATTTCCACTTCTTTGGACTCGAGCTTTTTCCTGTTGTGAAATTTACTTTCTGTCATAGATTTTGGGGAGGGTTTTAAAGGACAATGTCATTTCTCGAGCCAGAATTTTTTCGGAGGCATGTGAAATTTTTTCTTTCAAATCCTGTCTATTTTCCTCATGGCAAATTCTAGGCAAGTGCGGGGCACGGTTTTACGGTCAACAAGTCGTTGTCCAAGACTTCCTTGCCAGGGATGAAGTTGCTGCTGGAGAAGCGAAGGATGTGATTTCTTTTGAAATTGAAGTAGCTATTCTAAGTCGGTCTGGCTCACACAGGAACTTTTCAGGTAGAACATGTGAAGCAGAGGTGCCTGCCAAGTGCTTTAAACTATCTGATGCTTGAGGAATATGACTTTAGAAACGCATGAGATTTGTTACCTGATTTTAGGTCAATCCTAAGCATTGAATTGAAACCTCAACCTTATAGCTTGAGCAAAGTGTTTGAAAATGGTGTATAGCAACCATGTTTGCAATTTTTTTAGTACTGACCTGTAGTGTGAGGTCTGGAATTATTGTATTACCTTGTGGAGCAAATCCTTAGTGGGAGTCTCAGCCGCCTGCAGCATTCGCAAAAGCTGCCTTTGCTTAGCCACCAATGCAGTGTCGGTCGACCAGTGGACCTTTCAGTTTAAACTCTAGTCTACTATCCATGACGATCAGATTTCTCGTTTCACGTCAGACAGTAACGACAAGTTCAAAGCAAACGTTAGTCTCGTTGTGACCACCTACAACATGGTTGCTTTCAAACGATCAGAAGAATCCGAAAAAGTCATTGAATTGATAAAAGGCCACGAGTGGGGCTTACTTCTTATGGATGATGTAATACAACTCTCTTCAAAATTGTACTACTGACCGTCTTTTTTTCCTTGTAAGTGCATGTTGTGCCTGCTCATATGTTTCATAAAGTTATTAGTATCACCAAGTCTCACTGCAAACTTGGACTCACTGGTAAGCAGCTATTAAATATACGGTTGGGACTTACACCTTGTGAATTTCTTGCAGCCACGCTTGTCAGAGAAGACGAACGTATTAGCGATCTGAATTTTCTAGTTGGTCCAAAGTTGTACCAGGCGAACTGGCTGGATCTTGTGAAATGCGGCTACATTGCTAATGTTCAATGTGCTGAGGTCTGGTGCCCAATGACTAAAGAATTTTACGCAGAATACCTGAAGAAGGAGAACAGAAAGCAACAGGTACTTATTCATTTCCGTTTTATTTACCACCGCTTGACGTTCCTGTGCAGGCATTATACGTAATGAACCCCAATAAATTTCGGGCTTGTGAGTTTCTCATCCGTTTTCACGAACAACAGCGAGGAGACAAGATTATTGTCTTCTCTGATAATCTTTTCGCCCTGAGAGAGTATGCCACAAAATTGAAAAAGCCTTTTATTTACGGTCCAACCAGGTAAAAGAGGCTTCTTAGGCATTTGGCGTTGAAACTTTGTTTGTTGCAGCCACCATGAAAGAACAAAGATATTGTACGCTTTTAAACACAGTCCCGATGTCAACACAGTTTTCATGTCAAAGGTATTTGTGGCTTTGACTACTTTTCTTGCTTCTCTCAGGTCGGTGACAATTCCATTGATATACCTGAGGCAAATGGCTGGTTCCCGGCGTCAAGAAACACGACTCGGTCGAGCAAAGGTTCAGTCTCGATAGCGGACGTGGCATGTCCACGTGGTCGTGAGTCAGGTGCGCGAGGACAATGAACTACTTTTTACATTACAACAGTGTTTTTATGGACATTAGTTAGAGATCCTCTGATTTGCAGAAAGATGGTGTGGTACCAAGGAATTCAATGCGTATCTCCTTGTGTATGTGTGCTGGGAATGGGAATGTGTGCCAAGAAGCTCTTCGTGGAGGTATGCAATGCCACGCCCAAGGACGGGGAGGATCCGCGAGCCCCTACTGCATGGCCAGCGCCGGCGAACAGAGCCCATAAGCAAGATCTCAAGCCCACCTGGAACGAATTCGCACAGGCCCGATCGACGATACAAGAAGACCGGCGGCAAGCAGCGCCCCGAGTTTCTGGGGCGAGTGAGGATCCCGCCGCCAAGAAAGCTGAGGAATACATCGTCCACTATTTCTTGGCGAAGAGGAGCTTCTTCTCTCATGTCAAAGGCGAGCTACGAGGAACCAGCTCCTCCTCCCAGCGATGGCGATAGCGCGAAGAAAGTGATGCCGAGGGCGAGAAGAAACCGGAAGAAACAGCCGCTGCCGCGAGATGGCGATGGAGGGATGTGGAGAAGAAGGAAAGAAGCGGACGGAGAAGAAAGAGGATGGCGGCGGTGGCGGCGGTGGCGGCGATGGACGACCCACCAAAGAAAGAAGTGGAAGAAGAAGCTAGCGGGGGCGGCGCCACCACCACCATGGAAGGAAGAGAAGCATGGCAAAGGCGGCGGTGGCGATGGAGGAAAATCGCCTCCAGGGCGGCGGAGTTTGTCCGGCCACCGCCGTACGATCGTCCCGCGGGCGAGGAGATGACCACCAATCTGGAGTGGAACGATGTTCGCGTTTGGCAAGGAGTGGATGGGCGGCCCGGCGCTGCGATCCGGATTCCAGCTTCCTGGGCAGCGTCGTCTTGGAGTTCGCCGAGATCCCAGTGCGCGTCCCACTGGATAGCCCGCTAGAGCCGCAATGGAACCGCCTGGAGCGAAAGAGCCACTATAGCCAAGAACAGTCCGAGGTGAGCCGAGCTCGGACTGTCACGGCCTCGATCACATTCACGAGGAGGTACCACAGCTTGGGCGAGCGAAAGGTGATTGCCGCGCCGGAGACAGCAGGCCATGGTAAAGGTAATGCTGATAACCATGGGCGGCGCCTACGGCTACTTCACGTCTTTATAACTGTATTTGATCAAGTAGATGTAGATTTTCCATACCTTGCTAGCGTCTTGTGGGAAGGCGCTGCCTCCATCCGAGGTAACTCGCTCACGTAATCTGAAAAAGACCATATTGCATCCAAAAACATAGACTAATGTGCACATACCTTCTAACGGATGCTTGTCCTCCCAAACGTCTCGAGATGTTTGGCCTTCCAGTGTCACATACTCGACCATTTGATTGAGAGAAATCACATCTTTTATCTCTGAGCACATACGACATACAAAGAAAATGAGAGAGAGAGAGAGAGAGAGAGAGAGAGAGAGAGAGAGAGAGAGAGAGAGTCAGTCATCTTACCGGAATAATCCGATGAATGAGGATCAAGGAGCTCGACCAAACTCTTCGTTGTAGCTTTGAGATAGCGAGGCTTCTGTCCTGAAAAACCACAGAACCAAATATAAAACATCTAGAAAGAGGAAAGGAAGTGTGATTAATTTACCAACTGCATAGCCCAATTTCTCCTCTAACTTGGCTCTTTTGGATTCCTCAGCTGCTGCTCTTGTTGTGGTAATCTTGTTGTTGCCCTTCCGTCCCAACTTGCCAAGCTTGGGATTCATCACAATTCCTTGTAAGCTTCCATCCTCGGTAAAAACTGGAGCACCTGGCTGTAGTGCAAGCGAGCCAAACAGTGCCACATCTGGGTCGAGGCAAACACCACGTACCATCTCCAACGAGGGACCAAAAGTGTAGAGCGTGTCCATGAACTCATCTACATGTCCATCAACATACATGCACTGGCCAAAGTTTACGCCCACCACCGGCTCCAAGTACACGATCATCGGGCCAGTGCCGTAAGTGGTACGCTCACTGATCTTATACTCGTAGCAAGCATCCTCCTCCAGGAACTTGACCATGATCTTCATCTCATCTCGCAGCTCTTTCACACACTTGGCAACTGTGATACACAATCCTTCCGGGTCGATCAGCGTCGCAAAGCCCGTGGCAGTGTTGGGATCGAGCGTCCGATCACGAAGACGTTTACTGGAGATGATGTGCACAGAGCACACAAACTTCTTCATCTCCTTCTCCAGTGTGCTCGACTTTCTCATTTTCGCCCTGTAGCCGTATATCCCTTCCCTCAATTCATCCAAGAAAACTTCTGTTCTCGCTCTCTTCAAATTCCACACCCGCGTTACCTCAAACATGTGTTCTTCGGCCTCGTCGAACGCCTTGCCAAGCGGGGTCTCCGCAAACGCTGCAGCTGCTTCCTCTTCTTCCTCTCTCCGAGACAGCGGTTGCTTTCTCCCATCGATCTGGAGAGGATTCTCTTGTGATCCATCGCCCAGACCACACGATCGAGCGAAACCAATTATCTGCTCGAACGTCATACGTGATTTCCCATAAGAATCCTGGATGAGAGCTAAGCTACCCACAGCGAGACTCTCTGGAGCTAACCCATAGTGCCTGGCTACATCTGCTACCAGGAAAAACCCACCTTCTAGCGGCACCAGGCGTAAATCATCGCCTCTCTTGACCCACATGCACTCCATCCCAAGAACCCTAAAAAGCACATTATGATTGAGGTGGCGGGGTGGCACCATGAAGAGTTCCATTGAGATCGGTCTTTCCCTGCGAGCTTGGCCTTGTTTTCGATCACTCGCTGCTGGTCTCACCAGAGGATGAGTTCTATTTCTGGTGCGTAAGAACCATACAAGGAGAAGTGGGAGATTTCTTCCGCTCCAGATCTTCTTTAGAGGATGCGATCCGCCAGCGATGGCAGCCGCCGAAAGAAGTTGATCGGCGCCGCCGGCAGCGGATCCCTGAACCTCGGGTGCCTCATCGCGTACAGGCCCGCCACGACCACGATCACCCGGATGGGCACCACGTACAGCACCACCGCCACAACCAGCGAAAACGTGACAAAGATCGCCGTCGCCCTGGGATCCCTCCAGCTCAGGAGCGCCCCGACCCTCTCCCCCTGCGTCGCCAGATCGCCCAACACATTCTGGATCCTGGCCGCCACGATCCTCACGCGATCATACCTCGCCCGGATCACATTCGGGTCCTTGGCGCTCGGGATGGGATCAAACTCCTCGTCCAGCTCGTCCGGCTCCACGACCTCCGCCTGGGACAGCCGCGCCTCCATGGATGGCGGCGATCGCGGCCGGGATCGGTACTGCCACAGCCCGATCAAGAACATGTAGAGGAAGAGCGTGGGGAGGATGAGCTCCGGGTACCACACCAGGATGAGGAACAAGATATGGACGAGTACGGTCGTGACCGGGTTGCGCCAGTGGCAAATGTTCTCCATCCAGCGTACGACCGCCATTGGCCCATTCAGCACGCTCATGAGGCGGAAGTAGTTGACCTTGCTGCGACGAAGCGACCAAACGTTGACGTCCGTATCGAGCATGTACTGTACGACCTCCTGGCGGAGGGGCGGCTCGGATCGCGCCAGGCGGATGGCCACGATGCGCATGGCGGATATTCGCAGGATCTCCGCCTGGGTGACGCCCAATGGGTGGAGGTAGTGCATTCGCGGCAGCAGCGGCTGGAAGTAGAGCTGGAGCATGGAGAGTACGGAAGCGGAGGTGAAGCGTACGGCGAGCTCCACCTCGCCCAGCTTCTTTACGCCCGACTGCTGGAGCGAGAGTAGCGGGTAGCGGTTCGTGTAGACGCGGTCGCTCTCCAGGGTGGATAGCCGGATCCTCACCTTGCCGATCCGGGCGTCGCGGTTGGCCTGGTTGGATTGGATTGAATTGGATGGATCGCCCACAATCACAGCAACAAGAAAATCGTTAGAAAAGCTCGCAAAGTTTTGATCTATATAGCTAAAGAGATCAAAGAAAGCGCTGAGAGATTAAGCTGAAGAGATCAAAGAGAGAATGTGGAGATATATGAAACGATGAGAGATTGTGGAGATATAGCTAAAGATCTCGATCAAAGAGATCAAAGGAAGCAACGAGAGATTGTGGAGCTAAAGAGATCAGCAAAGAGAGATTTTGGTAAAGAGAAAGAGCAAGGGAAGCAAAGAGAGATCATAGAAACGGGCAGTGAAGACTAAACGATCATGTAGAAGGCCAGAGAGAGTTCTTACGTTTTGGTGATGGTGGTGATCGTGGTGGCCATGATCCACGAGCTGGGCGTTGTCAAACACGCCGATGGTAAGCACCGTACAGGGGTCGTGCACGTCCCACCGGTACTGCTCGTTCCACCGGGGGTTGAGGCTATCCATGACCGTACGCGTTCGTACCCACTTCGAGCCGTACTTGGCCACCACGTACGCGTCCGTACTCCCCCGCCCCTCCTTGTTCTTCATGGGCAGCACGTCCTTGCCGCGGATGATCCCCAGCTCCAGCATCCCCACCCCGGCCTTCCACAGCTGCCTCGCGGTTGGATTCGCGCAGCTCAGGTGATTCACCGGCTCGTCCAGGACGTGGTAGCCGCCATCCAAGCACACCCGGAGATGCAGTCGCCCATGGAAGCTATGCTTCTTCTGCTCGTCTTCGCCACCACCGCTACCATCGCCGCCACCACCATGCTTCTCGAGGTTGTACCAGCGGGAGCTCACTTGGCGGTGGTCGATCCGGCGCTCCACGCCGGAGAGCGCGATCCGGACGAGCCCCAGCAGCGCGTGCTCCTCCTTCTCGCCGCCGCTCTTGCGCTCCTCCACTCGCAGCACCAGATCGTCCTCGAATGGCTCCGCGGCGACGAAGAGGAGGTCCTCGTTCCAGAACGGGCTGGTTGTACGGTTGCCGGCTACCCGAGTCCGCTGGACCTGGAAGCCGAGGTGAGCTCGGACTGTCACCTCGGGCTGGAAGCGCTCCAGGTGGACTTCCTGGGCCTCGATCACGTTCACGCGGAGGTACCACAGCTTGGGCGAGAGGTAGACTTTGGATCGAGTGTGCGCGTATCCGCCAGAGTCCGATTGCCACGCCTCGGTGAACGCCTCGTCCGCCTGGGTGCCCAGCCACACCGCCAGCATTATATCACCTCGGACTGTTCTTGGCGAGCTCTGGCTATGGTGGCTCTTTCGCTCCAGGCGGTACCACTGCGGCGCTAGCGGGCTGTCCGGCGGGACGCGCACTGGGATCTCGGCAAACTCGAAGACGACGCTGCCCAGGAAGCTGGAATCCGGATCGCGGTCGTCGGACACCGCGATCTCCAGCGCTGGGCCGCCCATCCTCTCCTTGCCAAACGCGAACACCTCGTTCCACTCGGGGTAGAGCGTGCTGGGCACGGATCTGGTGCGCGCGGTGTGCGATCCCAGCGAGATCTTGGCGAAGGGATCGATGGCAGCATCCTTGGATGCCAGCGCGCGCGCCTTGACGACGCGGACAAAGAGGTACTGCATCCTCTCCACCAGATCGAAGGTGACCACCTTGTCGCCGATCGCCTTGGTGGCGATCATGGGCTTGGTCTCCTTGAGGATGAACTCGCCGGCGGGGACGATCGTGGGTGGCGATGGCCGCGGCGGTGGCCGGACAAACTCCGCCGCCCTGGAGGCGATCTTCGTGTTTTCTCCATCGCCACTGCCACCACCGCCGCCGCCATTGCCATGCTTCTCTTCTTCTTCTTTCTTTGCTTCCACGGTGGTGGTAGCGGCGCTGCTAGCTTCTTCTTCCACTTCTTTCTTTGGTGGGTCGTCTTCTTTCTTCTCGCCATCGCCGCCGCCGCCACTGCCGCCATCCTCTTTCTTCTCCTCCTCTTCTTTCTTTTCTTCTTCCTTCTTCTCTTCCACTTCCTTCTCCACATTCCCTCCATCGCCATCTCCTCCATCCTTCTCCTCCTTCTCGGGATCGCTGCTCGCGGTGGCGGGTGTTTCTTCCGGTTTCTTCTCGCCCTCTTCGCTCTTGGCATCGCCCTCTTCCACTTTCTTCTCGCCATCGCCATCGGCGGGAGGAGGAGGAGCTGGTTCCTCGTCGCTCCACCACATCTTGATTCCAATCTCGCCTTTGACGTGAGAGAAGAAGCTCCTCTTCGCCAAGGGATAGTAGACGATGGATTCCTCGCCTTTCTTGGCGGCGCTCTTGGCTGGGATCCTCACGCGGCCCAGGAACTGGGGTCGCTGCTTGCCGCCGGTCTTCTTGTCACTCAGCACCGTGATCTCGATCTCCTTGTCGTCGATCGGGCCTTGGATCGCGAATTCCAGCACCGTGTTCCAGGTGGGCTTGAGATCCTTGCTCTTGGGCTCTGTTCGCCGGCGCTGGCCATCGAATTCCAGCACGCAGTAGGGGCTTGCGGATCCCTCCCCGTCCTTTGGCATTAGATCTGTGGCATTGCATACCTCCACGAAGAGCTTCTTGGCGGCGTCCATGGATTGATCGATTGGATGCGTAGCCTTCTTCGTCTTTCCTCCTCTTTATCTCTCAGTGGATCTCGCGGCGAATGCCGGTGATGGGCATTTGGATCTGGGAGGAATTCCTGGCGAATCGATGGGAATGTGTGGAATTGGTGCTCGGCTGTTGCAACTACTCCACCGGGATTCGTAATGGGCGATCTAAATCCAGGGAAGAACAGAGCTTTCTCGCGTGTTCCATCCTAATTGCGGCAAGAGTCCAGGAGAAAGGAGAGACTGAATCAATCCAAGACAAACCGGCAATGTGGGTCGTGGAATTCCTCCGCGATCCAAGCGCCCATCGATCAATCATCCATCCACAAAGCTCCGCCCTCAGATCGATCAATCGATTTAACTTATCTCCTAGATCCTCCAATCTTTCCCAGCGGCGGAAAGGATTGGAATCTCGAGATTGGTAGGCGAAAAAAAGTACCCACTTCGGCCTCGCTTTTGAGCTCTCCACGGTCGGAAAGAAAACGCTTTCGTTGAAAAAGAGCGCCAGAGATCTAACGGCTCTGATTTTGCCACGTGCCGGAGAGCTCATCGTACGGCCGGGGACTTGTCCAGCTCTCAGGTTGAACGGCCGGCGCTTGATCCCGAGCATATGCTGTCCTTGATTCTTGCATGATCCCACACAAACAACATTTTGATTGATCTCGTGATCTCAATTTCTTGTTTGTAATTGTTTTCTTTTTTAAAATCCATCACATGTGCACATATGTTTTTATTAAAGCTTTTGAAACAAAAATAAATGTACGCCCACCTGAACTTGTTTGGATCCGAACGTTCAAATCGAGCTAAAATACCACGTACATTCCATTGCCATTTGCCAACTTGTTTGATACTTGCCGGCCACTGGCAATGGCAACACGATGATCACATACATTGGTGTATGCCAGTTAGTCCCTGTAAAGGTATTTCCAAACGTATACTTGGGTGTTTTCCTCGGTTGATAGCTTGAATGTCCTGCTGTACACAAACAATCTCCAGGCCGCATATTGACACTCAAATTAAAAAAACCAAACAAAGGAAAGCGATTGTTGTGTTGTCTTCAAATTTGTCTTTGGATTGCATTTTCGTAATTTGTGTTTTGTTTTCTTCTGGTCATTTTTCAAGCATGGGACCTTGATTGATTTGATTTGAGCTTTTGGTTCATTGTTATTGTTTAAAAGGTCCCTTCTTCATCCCCACAAAACTACGCTTTTTAGTAGGTAAAAAGAGAAAGTAAAGTTCCTGTAGGTTTTATCATCTAAAAGGTCCCTTTTTCATCCCCACAAAAACTATGCTTAGGTAAAAAGAGAAAGTGAAGTTCCTGTGGGAAAGAGAAATGTTGGTGTTTTTTTCTGCTCGTTTTTTTTGGTGTCATTGTTGACAGTGATAAGTTCTGTGGGTGAAAGTGGGCCACTAGCAAAATGAGAGCCAGCTTCTAGTTGACGTGTCAACTGACTCGGCTCCACGTTGACACAAACACAAAGGTTGAGTCCGACCTGCCGGAATCGAACCAGAGACCTAAGGATTGCTGAGCAACTACAGTCCTCCGCTCTACCCGGTTTCATGATAATCCCATATTTTTAACAATTCTTTCTATTTGTTTTGAAAAAAAGAATTTTGCTAACGACGATCGAGTCACTTAACACGTCAGCAAATGTTCTCGTAATGCAAAAAAGTACATTAAATGTACAGCAAGTATATACATCAAGTTTTAAATCTATATACAGCAAGTATTCCTTTTTTCGTTATTATCAAGAAGGGCTTCCTTATCTATTTTCATGGGCTGGTTCCCTCCGAGACCTTGGCCGTGGGCGCCGTCCCCACGTCGGCATGGTTACCAGGCACGAGCACCGGATCATACTGCTGGACCACCAACACCGACGCCTTAACCACGGCCTGCTGTTGCCTGTCGCGGTGATGGTGGCGATCGTCCACGTCTTCATTCGCGACTGCCAGCGCATCGCCAACTGGGCCCAGCTCCGCATACGTGGCCTGCCGCCGCGAAAGTGACGCCATCCCCGGGATGGGCCGGCGACCTCTCCCCACGATCAGGAGCCCGTGCTCGTTCTTCCTGGCCACGCCCATCACCGCGTGGATGGGATCGCCGTCCACGTTCACCTCCTCCACAAAGATCCAACGCTCCTCCTTGTCCTTCTGTTCTTCCAGGACTTCCCTGAGCCCCGCCAATGCCTGTTCGTCGAGAACGCTCTCCTCCTTGGCGATGGTTCCTGGCGCGATATGGTAGCCCGTGTCGACCGAGGTAAGCCTTGGAATCATGGACGCAAAGTCGGATGAACGCCTGCCGCTGTGACCAAGGTGGTGCTGATCGTGGAGGCCGCCGCCGGCAGCGTCGATCGAGACGACGTGCTGCTGCTGCTGCTGTTCTTGCTGCTGGTGCTGCTGATGATCCACCAGGAACTTCACCACCGAGAGCTTGATCCCTGGATGCTCGGCCATTCGCATTCCCACCGCTAGAGCCTCCCGGTCATCTGGACCGCCGAAGAAGAACACCGCAACGCTGTGGTTGACGTTCATGGAGGAGATCTGGTGTGCGGAAGCTCCTCGGTCTATGAGGATCCCCACCGAGCACGGCGCGTGGACGAGAACACGCTGGTTCACAATCTGGAAGCCCGGGTGCATGGTTTCGAGGAGGCCATCGGCGCGAGCGTACTTGTGGAACGGGAGGATGATGAGCGCTGCTCGCTTGTTGGCCGCGGTGGTGCAGATGTCGTCGTGCATGTCTGGAAGCGCCGTGATCGCGGTGAGAGACCGCAGCGTCACCTTGTTGAGCTGCGCGAAAGCTCCAAACGCGACCGCGATCCCGTTGACAACTGCGAACGAGGAGCCCCCCGCTCGAGACACCGGGAGGCCGTCTTGCCGGACCCTCTGGACCATCATGATGGCCGACGATCGCTCCGTGAGCTCCACCAGCTGGAGGATGTAGAGCCGGAAGAGCTCCTTCCGGTTGCTGCCCCGGATCGACTCGATCAAGTTCATCACTGTCGGGACGTTCTTCATGCCGTGGACGCAGGCCAGCACCCTGAGCTGGTTGTTTCCTTGCTCGTCCATCGGTGAGAGACGGCTGAGTTTCCTCCGCTTGTACGGTACCTGGTCTCTGGCTGGTTTGTAGAGTGCCATCACCACCGGTGTCGTGATGAAAGTCGTGAACAGCGCCATAATCACCATGATCGCAAACATCTCCTCGTTAAGCACCTGTCAAAATCACGCTTCTGTAGTTTAGCCACCTAACGTAGCGTAAACGAGAAAGTGAAATGCGCCTACCTTTCTTTCCTTGCCGATGTTGAGCACGATAAGCTCCACGAGACCTTTCGTGTTCATCAAGAACCCCAGCGTCAACGCCTTGCGAAAGTTCTCCCCATACGCCATTGACACGGCCAGAGTTCCCAAAATCTTCCCGCCACAAGCCGTGACGATGACGAGCACCAAGAGTCCAAACGAGCGGGCTCCGCTGATGCTGCCAATGTCGGTCTGGAGGCCGCTGGCCGCGAAGTAGAGGGGCAGCATCAAAATGTTGACGAAGTCCTCGATCTTCTCGATGAGTGCGTGAGCAAAGTGTCCCTCAGGGATGATAAGCCCAAACACGAAAGCTCCAAAAATGCCGTGTATGCCGATGAAGTCCGTGACGAAGCCGGACACTAACACTCCCCCCAGTGCGATGCAAACGTAGAGCTCCTTGACTGGCTGGTCGGCCGGAGAGCGGCTAGCGATCCAGGCCATCAGTGGCTTGACGAACAAGAACATCGCAAGGACGAACGCCACTCCACAGAGAAGAATCCATGCTGCCACTGCCGGACTCCGTCCCGTTCCGGAGAGTGCCACGGCCAGCGCGAGGAAGATCCATGCAACCACGTCGTTGGCAGCGGCGGCGGCGATCGCCATCTTTCCAACGTCGGTGGTGAGCAGCCTTCTCTCGGCGAGGATGCGTGCCAGCACTGGGAATGCCGTGATGGAGAGCGCCACCCCCATGAAAACCAGGAAGGGGATGAACTTCGTGTCGGGGTTGACGGTGTTGTGGAGCACGAACGAGACCCCGACGCCCGCCGCGAACGGGAGAGAGATCCCAGCGATGGAGATGGCGGCGGCCTGCTTGCCGGTGCGCTTGAGAGACGCCAGATCGAGCTCCAGGCCGACCATGAACAGGAAGAACATCAGCCCCATGTTTGCAAAGGTGGTGAGGATCGAAAGGCTTTGCTTGGTGAAGATCTTCGCCAAGTAATCGCTGTTTCGCCCCAGTGCCGATGGACCCAGCAGCACACCACCCTGTGAAAAGAAAAATTATGATCAGTCCACTGGCCACCGCTTCTCTCGATTAAACAAATCTCTCTCGGAGCAAAGAAAGAAAGCTTATCATCGAAACAAGCGCTAGCGCTATCTAAGAAAGAAAGGAACTTACAATAATCTCCGCGATGACCCGAGGTTGCCGCAGTGGCTTGAGAAGGAGGCCAAGAACGCGAGTGACAGTGAGGACGAGGATAATCTGGACAATGAGGAGCGATAGCGAGAACTCGATGGGATTATCGCCCTGCCAGATGCCATGGGAGGTCGTCGACGCGAGCTTGCAGGTGGAATTGGAATTCGCCGCCATAGCTGCCGCCGCCGCTGCCGCTGCTGCTGTGATCCAATACTAGAGGAATGGATCCATGGAAGAGCGATGCGATATCGATCGAGAGCGCGGATATTTTGCAGCGATAGGGCAGCTTATAAAGCCGGCATTCCGGCGATCGACAGCAGCAAAACTGGAGAGATCAAAGTCAACTAAGGGATCGCCCGTCCCGACGATCCCATCGTGCGGAGCAAAGGCGCTCGCGAAGAACGACTTTGTCCAGACCTAGAAACAAGAAAGCCAAAAAGCAAAGCAAAAAAATAAACAATTTCCCTCGCGTGGCACATGTCATAACAGGAAACGCATCCGGCTGGCTCGGAGGATGTGCGACGTGGCCAGCGCCAGGAATGCCACGTGTTTAGGGCAACTTGGCCGTATTTCCAAGAAATTACTGGCCGAAAGTCGCGCCGTATCGTACTCAAGCGGTATACTTACGCGTATAAAGATTCGTTAGGAAATATTTTTAATTGCTTGAATCATCTAGCTTGATCTTATCCGGTATACGTAGTAAATACGTAAGTATTTCGGAGCTCATTCTCGCAAGTTCCTACATTGCTCTCCATAGCACAATATCCTGTCATAGATTAACAGATACATTTGGTTTGACTTTATTCGCATTGTCTTCTTTTGCTCTTTTGACATTATCAGGGTTAACATCACCTTTGTCAACTTTCCCATTTAATAGTTCTCTTGAACTTTCAGTGATACTGTCAACTTTCTCCAAGATCTTATCTCTTCTATTGCACTTCCAGTACATTTTTGGCACTATCGACTTTCAGAACCTTTCTCCAAGGTCCTCCTTTTTGTGTGAATCTGATCTCGAATTCGTATATTATTCCACATTTTTCTTCCACCGAAGAAGATGAAAAAGACGAAGAGGAAACTGGTTCATGGCCAGCTGCGTGCATGGCTTCCATCAATACGTTGAAAGCGGGAGGATCTTTGAATCTGATCTCGAATTGGTATACTATTCCTCATTTTCTACAAATGTTACATGGTGTTCCGTGGGAGAGGGCGAAGAAGAAGAAAATGGCTTATGGCCAGCTGCGTACATGGCTTCCAGCAAAACGTTGAAAGCGTGAGGATCCGGGGACAACTTGAGCCTGTCAATCTCCTTGAAGACTTTCATGGCTTCGCTCAATCGCTGCTCGCCGCAGAGCCCAAAGATGAGACTGTTGTAAGTCACCAGATCCGGAGAACACCCGTGATCCTGCTCCATCCTCTCGAAAACCTCCACCGCGTCGTCCAGGCGCTTGGCTTTGGACAAGCCATCGATCATGATGTTGTGAGACACCGTGTCTGGCTTGCATTCCCGCGAGACCATCACCTGGAACAGCTGCCTGGCCTCGCCCGGCTTCCCTGCTCGGAAGAACCCCTTGAGCAGGCAGTTGTAAGCCACCACGTCCGGATCGTGGCCCTTGCTCACCATCTCGTCAAACACCTCCACCGCTTGCTCGATCTTCCCAACGTTGCAGAAGCCGTAGAGCAGCGTCGTGTAAGTCACCTTGTCTGGATCGCAGCCCCGCTCCACCATCTTCCGGAAGAGCTCGTGAGCTTCGTCGGGCTTGGACTCCTTGCACAGGCCGTGGAGAAGGCAGTTGTAAGTCACGGCGTTGGGACGGCAACCCCGGCTGATCATCGCCTCGAACAGCTCGTGGGCTTGGTCGTGTTTCCTGGCCAGGCTGAAGCCGTGGATGAGAGTGCTGTACGTGATCACGTCCGGCGAGCAGCCAGCCGATATCATCTCCTCGTAGACCCCCTGAGCGTCAGCGATGCGGCCCTTCCTCATCAGACCATTGAGGAAGGCGTTGTAAGTCGTCACGTTTGGAACGCAGTTGAGGTCGATCATCTGCTTGTAGAGCTTCTCGGCGCGGCCGAGCTCGTCGATCTTGCAGAAGCCATCGATGAGGATGCTGTAGCTCACCACGTCCGGGACGACGCTCCTCTCGCTCACCATTGTGCTGAAGATGGCGAAAGCCTGGTGGACTTTCTTGGCTTTGCAGAGGCTGTTGAGGAGCGAGTTGTAGGAGAAGCAGCTGCTAGCACGGGTGCTGATCGTCCTGTTCATGCCTTGCAAGAACTCCTGTGCCTCTTGGATCTTGTCCGCCTTGCAAAGCTCGTTGATGAGCATCGAGTGAGTCGCCATGTCCGGGCAGTAGCCACGCTTGATCATCGTTTCCAAGAGGCTCAGAGCGCTGTCCACTCTCCCGGCTTTGCAGAGCTCCTGGATCACGCTGTGACATGTCCCCGAGCTCGGCTGGATGTTCCTTCCAGCTATCTCTAGGCAAGCCTCTTCGGCCTTGTCGATACGGCCGCTCTCGATCAGCAGCCGGATGAGCATGTCGTAGACGGGCTGCGATGAGCTCAAGCTCTCTTGCATCGTCCGACATGCCTCGAAAGCTTGCTCGATCTTTCCCGACTTGCAAAGGCCGCCGAGGAAAGCAGTCCAGGCAACGTTGTTGAGAGGAGCTTTCGACTCCACCGCCATCTCGAGAAAGAGCTTGAAGGCCTCGTCGAGATTCTCCAGCTTGCAGTGAACCAGCACCATGTAGCTATAGATCGTCGCGTCGGGCTTACACCCGCTCTTCACCATGTCTCTAAACAGCTTTGAAGCCTCGATAGCTTTGTCCTGGATCACAAAGTTGACGAGCAATGCCTTCTTGAGCATCATCTCCACCGCAACTCGCTTCTCCAAATCTCTTCCAAAAACTCTGGAAAATTCTCCCTCTTTCCCCGTGGCTTTGAGACACTCGGTCACCTTCTGGTAGAGCGTGGAGCTCGGCTTGAACCCCTTGTCCACCATCTCACCGAAAAACCTCACGGCTTCGTCGGAGTTCCTCTCGTAGCACGACGATTGCACGAGAACAGCGTACGTGAATCCATTCGGAGCCACGCCCTGCGCGACCATCTTCTCGAAAACCTGGCCGGCTTGCTTCAAATCGCGGTGCCGGATGAGCTTATCCAGCAGGCAATTGTAAGTGAAGACGTCGTGCTTGAAGTTCCTGGCCTGGAGCCACCTGAAGAAGGTAAGCGCCTCTCCTCCATCCCTCAAGTGCTTAATCACGGCTCCCACGGTCTCCCTGCAGCTAGATTTCCCATCCCATTTCTTCACCACGACCTCCAGTTCCAAGAATCCGCGCTGCTGCTGCTCCTGCTGCTGCTTTTTCTGGGAAGAATAGATTGCCCCATTGCGGCTGAATCCGCCCAGGCGCGAGCTTCTACCGGGAATTTGGATACGAACCTCGGATTTCTTGGATGCTCCATCGCCGTCGCTATTGTCGATCAAAGAGGAAGCCGCACGGCCTCGGACCCTCCTGCAGGAGCTGCAAGCGCCGGAACTCCTGAATCCCTCGGCGGCATTGGGGCGCATCGCTAACAGAGTAATGACTGATGGATATACTTAGAATTTGTTTGGATATTCTAGCATATTTTATGATCTAACGGTTGATATTCTTTTAGATTACTTTTGAGTTTATAAATTATAAACATGTCTATATAATTTATAAACGGCTTAAATTTACTTTTTGGTTTGTTTAAGTGAATATATAGAATATACTTGAATATTTTGGAATATTTTACCATCTAGCAGTTGTTATGCATTTAAATTTATTTTGTATTTATAATTTTAAAACCTCCTTTTCTAGTTTATTGCACCATGTGAGTGCCTAGAATATGGAAAGGGAATACAGAAATGTGCATATCAATTAGCCCAAAAACCCTAGCTTATATACAGGAGCGAGTGGTCCGGATTGAAACCAATCCGACAGCTACCAAAATCCACTACGCTAATATTAGTATACGGCATCGTAGCCGTACACTTGGCCCTCACATCATCCCCTCCTCTCGGAATAATGGAAGGCCGTCAAGGTTCTCTTGTAGATGGGCCAGGATCTGGAGGAACGTCAGGAGGAGGCATCGGCGGATCTGTAGACGGTATTAACTGCTTCTGATCCCTTTGTATGAAGCGTTTTAACCGTTGCACATGCACAATCTCCGGAGGATCGGCCTGCTGAACGTCATGCCGAACCTCATAAACTTGCGGTCCAACTTGCCGTAACACCCGATATGGTCCTTTCCATTGCACAAGGAGCCCCTTAGATAAACCACGTACCGTAAGATGGGGAAAACGGACTAACACCAAATCATCCACTTTGTACTCCGCAGGTGGACGATGATGGGAGTTGTAGCGCCGTTGTTGTCCCACTTGTATGCGGCCTAAGTGTTCGGTAGACTCTGCTCGGACAAGTGGAAGAATGCTTGTCAAATACTGATCCCATGACCTAGCATCAGGAGCTCGTGGCAATCGCGAAGGTAAACCCAGCTCTGTTGGTAATATTGGATCATGACCATATAGAAGTTTATATGGTGAAGCACCAACAGAACTCTGCACCCCTGTGACATAGGCATACCAAAGAGATGGCAAATAACCATCCCAATCCGAATGCTGAAAGTTCACATACTTCGCAATCATCCCTTTGAATGTCCGAACAAGCCGTTCCACCAGACCGTCTGATTGTGGATGATAAGCACTCGTAAAAGTGTGGCGTATCCCCAACCGAGATGTCAAAACATGAAATACCTCAGCCATAAATGCAGGACCATTATCCGAAAGAATCCGCTCTGGACAAGAATGCTGGAACACCACTCGATTGAGGAGGAAGTATCCAACAGCAGTTGCAGAGGCGCTAGCAAGAGCACCAACTTCCACCCAACGAGTCAAGTAGTCAGAAGCAATAATAACATACTCATTGCCAGCAGTCGATCGTGGAAAAGGTCCCATAAGATCAAACGCCACCAACTCAAACGGACGGGAAACTGCAATTGACTCCAACCGTCCTTCCGCAGCACAAGGGGGAGTATTACGAGCTTGGCACCAAACGCAGCTACGCACATACCGGATAATATCACGTCGCATCTCCGGCCAATAGAAAGACCTGCGCAGCTTCTCGGTGACACGACGGTGTCCCATATGCCCACCTAGAACAGGAGAATCATGGTAGGCATGGCGAAACCGTGGAATAAACACCGAAGGCACCACCAACCGTAAATGATCATCAGGATCCGTCCCCACAAAATAAAGAAGGCCATCTTCAAGGCGATATTGAGAATGTAAATGCCGGAAAGGCAAGTCATCAGCAAGTGATGCAGGATTCTCAAACCCATCTCGAAGCCTTCGAATCCACGGCTCAATCTTTTGAGCCTCGCGAACCTCATCAAGAGAAGGTAGATCTTGCTCTACGCCCTGTGGACACTGAACGTCAAGGACAGCAACCGCCGACGGCACAGAATCCTCATCTAGAAAATCCACAGATGCTGGAACAACAGGTTCGTCAGAAACATGAGAAGTGAGTGGAGAAGGAAGAGGAGCTTGAGAAAGGGCATCAGCATCAGCCATAGAACTCCCTGGGCGATGAACAACATCGAAATCATATATCTGAAGCTTCAAAGCCCATCGAGCCGTACGACCAACCAGGTTCTTCCGCTTCAATAATGAAGTAACAGCAGCATGGTCACCTTCAAGTAACGTCCGAGAACCATGGAGATATGCATGAAGTTTCTCGAAACCCCAGACTGCTGCTAAACACTCCTTCTCCGTCGTGGAGTAGTTCATCTCCGCTGGTTGTAATGTACGGCTTATGTATGCAATGGGATGGCACTGACCAGGCACACTCGAGCTCTCTTGCATCAACACACCTCCAAGACCAATGTCAGAAGCATCCACGCGCAAAATAAAAGGTCGAGTGTAGTCAGGATATGCCAAAACCGGAGGAGTTGTCAATAGCTCTTTGAGATCCACGAATGCCCGCTCACAATCCGGAGACCAGATGAAAGATGACGTTGATGACTTCAGCAACGCTCGCAATGGTGTAGTGCGATTGGAAAGATGATCCACAAAACGACCGAGATACTGCACCTTACCCAAAAAACGCTGCACATCATTCACACATTTCGGAGTAGGGAACTTTAGAACAGCCATAAGTTTGTCAGGATCAACTTGCAAACCCTCACGAGAAATACGGTACCCAAGATAAGTTGTGTCCTTGGACCCAAACACACACTTTGACCGCTTTGTAAGGAACCGACTCCCCGAGATGTCGAAGGCTAAAGGATCCCCAAAAGCTTGACCGAAATGGCAAAGAGTTCATCGGATGGGACCAAGTCGAGGATCGAGTCCAAGACCGACTCTAGGACCGAGTTCGAGATAGAGTCCGGAATCGAGTCCGAGACCGACTCGGGGACCGAGTTCGAGTCCGAGTTCGAGACCGAGTTCGAGACGGAGTCCGAGATCCGAAATCGGGTCCGAGACCGAGTTCGAGGTCGAGTCCGAGGTCGGGTCCGAGATCGGGTCCGAGATCGAGTCCGTGATCGAGTCTGAACCCGAATCCGAAGTCGGATCCGAAATCGGGTCCGAGATCGAGCCAGAGACTAAGTCCAAATACTAATACGGGTCAAGGGGTGAAAGCCCAAAGCGTGCGTCTCCCAGGGGGGGGGGGGGCTGCAGGGGGTTCCAAAAGTATAGTAGGGATAGTGAGGTCCAGGAACCAGTTTAGAAGGGACTCTACAGTTGGGCTTCCAAACCGACTTGAGGTTGGGACTGGGACTGAGGGGCCTTGGGTGGGAGTGAGCATGGACTTGGCTGGTGCCGGAGGGGCCATCCAAGGAAGTGCTCAAGAGCAGCTCCCACTCCCGAAAGGGAAACCGATTGCGGTGCTCCCGGCTCATGTGGAGTGGTGCCCCACTTGAGTACCATGCGGCTCATTGGCCAAACCGAGAGGAACATATAGCAGGGGGAAATTCAAGAAGAGTTTCTCTAAGAATGAGTCCTCGGGGTTCCGGAAAGGCAAATCCGGTGGCCAGCGAGCAAGTACGTGGGGGAGTCAAGCGAAAAGAGACAAACCCACGGATAAGAAGGTCAAGTCATATAGCAGCGTGGGAAACAACGTATGCTACAACTGCGGTGAAGCGGGACACTTTTCGAGGGAATGTCCCTACCCAAAGAAGGCCAGAGCCAATATGGCCATCAAGTCGGGTGAAGTCCAAAATGAGGTATGTGATCCAGTCCCTAACTCAAAGTTACTCATTACACGAGCAACTTTGGTAGAGAGTCGTTCGCGACATCTACTAGCCCTCCGAGGGAAGCTCGGAGGTAGCTTTGTTAAGATCCTTATTGACACGGGTGCTTCGGATAATTTTGTGGCTGCAGACATAGTCCGGCAAGCCGGACTAACGGTGCAGCGGCTAGGCGAACCAAGGACTATAGAGTTTGTTCAAGGTAGCCAAAGCACCGATGAGGTACTTCGACAAGCGAAAGTCGAAGTAGGGACTTGGAAGGTAGACATGGATTTCACCGTGTTGGACATGGCGGGATTTGACGTGATCTTTGGAATGGATTGGTTCAATCGGTTCGTGGTAGCCCTACATGGACAAGGTAGGAACCTTGTGGTACTGGCGAATGCCCAAGGAAGAAGATCTAGGGTGGAAGCCCAGGATCTAAAGGTAGGGCAAAGCAAGGCCAAAGAATCCTGTTTAAACCTGGTGTCCACGAGAGGACAACTCACTAAAGGAACTAAGGCAGCCTTTTTGTGCTTACTCTCAGTGAAGAGTGACAAAAAGACAAGAACGGAAGAAGTGCCTTTAGTGATCCAGCGAGTGTTGGACCAATTCCAGGATACCATGCCGGAGGAGCTACCGGCGGGGTTGCCCCCCGCACGACCGATAGAACATAAGATTGAGCTGGTCGAGGGCGCTGAGGCGGTGGTTCGTCCACCTTATCGTTTGAACGAAAAAGAACTCAAGGAGCTCAAGTGCCAACTAGAGGAGTTGGTGGACAAAGGGTATGTTAGGTTGAGCAAGTCGCCGTATGGGGCGCCGGTGTTGTTTGTGAAAAAGAAAGATGGATCTATGCGCATGTGCATAGACTACCGGTTGCTCAACAAGTATACAAAGAAGAACAAGTACCCTTTGCCAAGGATTGAGGACCTGTTCGATAGGTTGGGAAAGGCAAAATACTTCTCGAGGATTGACCTAAGGTCAGGATACTACCAGATCAGGGTAGCCGAGGAAGATGTCGAGAAGACAACCTGTCGAACGAGGTATGGAAGCTTTGAGTTTCTGGTGATGCCCTTTGGGCTGTGCAATGCGCCGGCAATGTTTTCGGCGTTGATGAACCATATCTTTGTACCCTATTTGGATCACTTCGTGGTCGTCTATATCGATGACATCCTGATCTATAGCGAGACGCTAGAGGAGCATGCCGAACACTTGGCGAAGGTGTTTGAGAAACTAAGGGAACACAAGCTGTATGCTAAAGAGAGCAAATGTGACTTTGCTCAACAAGAGGTAAAGTTTCTCGGGCATGTGGTGGGCCAGGACGGGCTCAAGGTGGACCCGGAGAAGGTCCAAGCGATCCAGGAATGGGAGCGACCAGCCAATGTACATGAGTTGAGGGCATTCCTGGGGCTATGCAACTACTATCGAAAGTTTATCAGACACTATTCGAGAGTAGCCCTGCCCTTAACGGACCAAACAGGAAAAGGGAAGATGGTGTGGACAGCGGAATGCGAGGCGGCATTCGTCCACCTCAAAGGGAAGTTGAGGAAGGCTCCCGTATTGGCATTACCAGACTTTGGTAAGGACTTTGAGGTAGAAACGGATGCTTCGGACTTTGCGTTGGGCGCAGTTTTGAAGCAAGACAACCATCCGGTAGCGTTCTTCTCGAAGAAGCTGGACAAGGCTCAACGGAAGTGGCCTGCCCACGAGAAGGAATTGTTTGCGGTGGTCAAGGCGCTTAAGGAGTGGCGACACTACCTTGGGAGACACTTCAAGGTTTACACGGACAATGTGGCAACGAAACACTTCTTGTCACAGCCCGACCTAAGAGGGAAACAAGGTCGGTGGGCCAATGCCTTGGCCGAGTTTGATTGCGAAATTCTGTACAAGCCTGGGAAGAGCAACATCGTGGCGGATGCGCTAAGTCGAAAAGCGAGCTTGAGGTTGGCAATATCCAGCGCAACAGCAACCTTCTGGGACGATGTGCGGACAGCATATGAGAATGATGGTCTAGCACAAGAAGTGTTGCTGAGGAATCTAGAGGCGCGGGAAGCTCACCAGAGAGGTGAGCTGCCAACGGAAGAGAAAACGGGCTATGCAGAACGCAACGGACTCATTTATTACAAGCAAACGAGGGTGTATGTTCCAGAAGGGGAACTAAGGAAGGTGGCCTTAGAAGAGTGTCATGACGGACCTCTTGCGGGACACGGTGGAGTGCCCAAGACGATGGGCTTACTCAAAAGGAAGTACCATTGGCCAGATATGGCTAAGGACGTCCAAGACTATGTAAAGACATGTCCAACATGTCAGCAGGTAAAAGCCGTGACTAAGGCTAGTGGGGGCTTGTTGCAAAGCATCCCAATTCCAGATCGCCCGTGGAAATGTCTTACGATGGACTTCATCACGGGACTCCCTCCAAGCGAGGGGTTTGATGCGATATTCGTGGTGGTGGACCGATTTTCGAAAATGGCACACTTCATACCCACCACAACGGAGGTGGATGCGGAAGGTGTGGCAAAGCTGTTTTTCGAACAAGTGGTTCGAGTGCGGGGAAGACCGGAAGAGATCATCTCCGATCGAGATAAGATCTTCACCAGTAGGTTCTGGAGGACTCTCCTGGAACAGTATCGCACCAAGTTGAAATTCAGCACAGCCTATCACCCACAGACAGGTATGGGGTATTGAGTCAAGTTGTGGGAACTAACACTTCTTGACAGACGGACAAACGGAAAGGGTGAATAGGCAGCTGGAGGATTATTTGCGATGCTATGTCTCGGGAGACCAGACCGATTGGGTAAGTCATTTGGGACTTGCGGAGATGTGTTATAACAACTCACCACATTCGAGTATCGGGGTGAGTCCATGGGAAGTCATCAATGGGCGAGCTATTGAAGGTCCTGTGGAACTCGGCGTGGCCGAGTATCATGGAGAGTTGCCTGCAGTGGAGGCATTCACGGCGGAAAGACTCAGTATTTGGAACCTAGTGAGGGATTCCTTGGAACGGGCTCAACAAAGGCAAACCAAATACGCGAACCAGAAGCGTCGGGATGTAGAGTTCCAAGCTGGGGAGAAGGTGTGGCTGAACACCAAGAACCTCAGACTACCAAGTGGGATCAGCCGAAAGTTGACCCAAAGGTAAAGATGCATGTATTCCTGTAAATGAATTGATCTTGAGTTCCTTAAGCAGGTTCGCGGGGCCTTACGAGATTGAGGCACGAATCGGTAAAGTGGCTTACCGACTCCGACTTCCTCGAGAGATGGGGAAGATGCACCCAGTGTTCCACGTGAACTTACTCAAGCCGTACTTTGAGGATCCGCTTCGCAAGGACCAATTGAGACCTTTACCTGAGGTTATCCAAGGGGAAGAGGAATACGAAGTCGAGGCCATCCTCAATGCGCGCAAGAGCAAGCGACAAGGACGCGAGGTGAGAGAGTTCCATGTGAAGTGGAGAGGATTTCCACACTGCGAAGCAACATGGGAACCGGAGGAGAACCTAGCGAACGCTCGAGATCTAGTGGAGGAATTTCTGCAAGGCAGAACTCTATGTACTTATGCAAAATTCAATTAAAAATATATCAATTTGCAAAGTTGAGCTAGTGGCATATGTTGGGACCCGAAGGCGCGCCAAAGGTAAGCTAATTAGCATGGGTTGGATAGGTCGACCAGGCGTAGGGCACTACGCCCAACTCCCCGCGGGGATGTCGAATCCGTAGACGTATTCTACGGAGGTTGGGTTCGAGTCCCAACCCCCTAGTAAAGCAAGGCTGGGTTCAAGTCCCGACCCTATACTAGGGCGTGGTGAGGTGAGGAGTATAGGGACACCTATATTCCGTTGTCATGGGCTCTTGGCCGGGGAGGCTAACTTAGGCACACCGCTAAGTGGGGGGATGCCCCCGGAGACATGGACAACAAGTCGTAGGATAAAACGAGACGTTCGATGTGGGCATCGAACTTCTTCTATGGGTGGTGGAGTTGTAAGGAACCGACTCCCCGAGATGTCGAAGGCTAAAGGATCCCCAAAAGCTTGACCGAAATGGCAAAGAGTTCATCGGATGGGACCAAGTCGAGGATCGAGTTCAAGACCGACTCTAGGACCGAGTTCGAGATAGAGTCCGGAATCGAGTCCGAGACCGACTCGGGGACCGAGTTCGAGTCCGAGTTCGAGACCGAGTTCGAGACGGAGTCCGAGATCCGAAATCGGGTCCGAGACCGAGTTCGAGGTCGAGTCCGAGGTCGGGTCCGAGATCGGGTCCAAGATCGAGTCCGTGATCGAGTCCGAACCCGAATTCGAAGTCGGATCCGAAATCGGGTCCGAGATCGAGCCAGAGACTAAGTCCAAATACTAATACGGGTCAAGGGGTGAAAGCCCAAAGCGTGCGTCTCCCAGGGGGGGGGGGCTGCAAGGGGTTCCAAAAGTATAGTAGGGATAGTGAGGTCCAGGAACCAGTTTAGAAGGGACTCTCCAGTTGGGCTTCCAAACCGACTTGAGGTTGGGACTGGGACCGAGGGGCCTTGGGTGGGAGTGAGCATGGACTTGGCTGGTGCCGGAGGGGCCATCCAAGGAAGTGCTCAAGAGCAGCTCCCACTCCCGAAAGGGAAACCGATTGCGGTGCTCCTGGCTCATGTGGAGTGGTGCCCCACTTGAGTACCATGCGGCTCATTGGTCCTCGCCCTTCCTAGGGGCTTGGGCCTCCCTTCGGGATGGAAGAGGGGGGCGAGAGGTACCCATACCGGGCCGCTAGGCCACGGTGTTTCGCCCCGACATCCCGAAGCAAGTGTTGCACTCAAGACTTGGGATTTAGAGGGTCCCATGATCAAGTCTTGTGGTACCAAGGGATGTTAGGAACCTGGAAGCTTGGTGTGCTTGGCTGCTTGTGCTTGCGGGGAGTGTAGCCGAACCTTAAGTCCAGTCTAACCCGGGGAGGGGGATTGGGAGTGATTTGGGAATCCGTGGAAGGATGGCTAACACCCCGTCGCTCATGCAGTGAGTAGCTGAAACCAAGTAGGAGCTGGTACCATAGGCGAGAACCTTGGCGAGGGAACTTAGCAAAAGCCAAGGCAGTGTTGGACGGATAGACGAGGTAAGCTGGCAAATTGGAAAGGAAAAATTTGTGGCTGACACGCTTCAGCTTTAAACCAACATCACGTAGCCGATCCAACACTTTACAAACATCACGAACGTGCTCCTCCCACGTCCCCTCCGAGTGGATCAAGACATCATCAATGAAGTCAGCAGTCACTTCCGGCATATCGCAAAGAACCTCGTCCATCATCCGCTGGAAAGTTGCGGGAGCATTGTTCAAACCAAACGGCATCACCAAGAACTCATATAAACCAAATAGTGTACAAAATGCAGTCTTAGGAATATCTTCTTCGGCCATCGGTACTTGCCAATACCCAGAAGCAAGATCTAGCTTGGTGAACCAACGACTTCGCCCCAGACGATCTAAGAGATCAGCAGTGTGAAGAAGAGGATACACATCTGGAATCGTCACTTCGTTTAACGGGCGATAGTCGATGCAGAAACGAATACTCCCATCAGGCTTCGTCACAAGATGAGGTTCACATGCCCAAGGACTCCGCGACTTCCGAATAACACCCTTCTCCAGCATTTCCTTGACGTTGGCTCGTAAAATCTTGATCTCCTTAGGTGACCGACGACGAACAGGAACCTTGATTGGATGAGCATCCCCGGTTGGAATCGGATGACATGTGGCAATCTTGGCCCCAGACGATAGGTCAAATTCAAAGAGATCAGAATACTCCTTCATGAGCCGGTCAACTGCTGTAACACAAAGATCGTCAGAGGGATCGGAAAAGGGAAAAGCAGAACAAGATGGAAACACAGAAGGAAAGAGTGGGGGAACAAAAGTAATGGAAGCAGAGGTAGAAGTAGAGGGACGAAGAGGTATAGAAGTGAGAGGAATGGATGAAATATAAGGAAGTATGAGACAAGGGGGAGAAGCCTCAAAGTCACACTTGGCATGATTGCGCTGCAACCAATCCATACCAAGAATGAGGTCAAAAGCTTGACTCGGCACCACCCGCAACGACTGCAACTCAAGTTCAAGATCGCCCACACGCACAACCAGGTCCACCTCATCCCGTGCACATGCATGTGTACGGCCGGTTCCATAAAGAATGAAAACTGGTTCCGCCGCACGACGCAAGTGTAAACGACAACGTGTGGTAACAGGTCGAGCAATAGAAGATAAACTCGAACCTGTATCAACCAACACGGAGAGAATAATAGGAGACCTCTTGTTATAAAAACGAGCTTGGAAAGTAAACACGGGATGAACCGGTGCCGAGTGAACCCCTTGATGATACTCCCGAAAGAAAGATGGAGGGGTCATTGATTTATTCGCGCAAGGTCCCTCCATTACTCGCGCGACTCCTCGTTTCCCGGATGCATCTCGGTGTCCAGACCTTCCACTGCAACAGCACCCATGGGACGTTGCTGACGCCAAGGTCTCCACCCAGGAAATGGAGGTCGCCAATCCGGAAAACGACGGCAACGCCGATAAGTATGACCAACTTCATCACACGCCCAGCAGCGAACATCACGGCCACGACCACGTCCTCGCGCTTGTCCTTGGACTCGAGCAGCAGCAGCATCAACCTCCATTGGAACAGGACCATCACCTATAGGAAGGGGAGCGGAAGGACGTGCAGCGAGAAGTGGAAGAGGCGACGTCTCATAACGTTGTGCCAAGCGAAGAGCATCATCAAGGGTGGCAGGAGCAAGTGCATGCACAAGTCCGACAAGATCTTGACGAAGTGCTGGCCACAACATTCCTAGCTTGATCCGCTCTGACATATTTGGCTCCGCACGAAGCAAAAGACTTCGGAAACGAACGCCAAATTGCATCACCGACTCAGATGGCCCTTGGCGAAGACGATGCAATTGTTGGAAAGCATCATCACAATCATCGGCATGTCCAAAGGCGCGTTTGAAGACGTCCGGGAGAACACTCCAATCCCCACGAGTGGCTGCGCTCAAACCATTGTACCACTGCAACGCCGTCCCTTGGAGACACGTGGGAAACTCACGCAAACGTCGAGCATCATCCCAAGAATGATATGTGGCAATCACCGTGAAGTGATCGAACCAATGGTACACATCATCCCCAGGATTCCTGCGAAAGAACTCCGGCCGAACGCGAGGATTAGCACCAAGAGCAGGAGGAGTTGTACCACGTGCCGTGAATGCCGCCATCAACTGAGTTTGGTTGTTCAATTGCAAGCGTATAGCATCAAGCAATTGTACCAACTGCTGCTCCAGAGTCAAAGGAGGAGATTGCGGATCTGCCATGAAGATGAGCGAAAAAGAAAGAGCAAAAGAAGAGAGATGACAAAAAGCTAGAAGGAAATGGTAGATCTAGACAACGCAAAAAGCTAGATCTAAACCAAAAGAAAAAAGAAAGGAAATGGAAAAAGCTAGATCTAGACGATGCAAAAGCTAGATCTAAACCAAAGTCCCAAATCCAAGCACTCCTCAGGGACAATCAAAGGTGCCCCTCATCTCCACCAATGTGAGTGCCTAGAATATGGAATGGGAATACAGAAATGTGCATATCAATTAGCCCAAAAACCCTAGCTTATATACAGGAGCGAGGGGTCCGGATTGAAACCAATCCGACGGCTACCAAAATCCACTACGCTAATATTAGTATACGGCATCGTAGCCGTACACTTGGCCCTCACATCATTTGTAATATGCAATAAAATTAATGTTCTATTTATAAATTATAGACATTCTACCTAATCATGATAACACACATTGTTTTACTAAAGTATATAATAGTAAAGTTGAATTATAAATACTTATAATATAGTTATTATAAGGAACCTTTTTGGTTATTTAGAGAGATATAGATACAATACAAAATCATTAGTTGGAACTCTTACTAAATTTTCTTCCAGTATATGATCATTAAAGAAACATATAGTTTATCTTTATAACATAAATATGTGACTAATTTGGCTTAATATCAACATGTGAGGTCCAAGTGTATGGCTATGATGCCATATACTAATATTAGTATATGGTTGGAATTTAGACCACTAGCTCCTGTATATAAACTAGGGTTTTTGGGCTAATTGATATACATAATTCTATATTTTCTTTCTATATTCCATGCACTCACATTAGTGAAAATGAGGGGCAACTTTAATTGTCCCTAAGGAGTGTTAAGATTTGGGATTTTGGTTTAAATCTAGCTTTTGCATTGTTTAGATTTCCCTTTTCTTATAATTTTTCTTAACTTCTTATCTTTTGTTTTTTCCTTTTCATTCACCTTCATGGCAAAGTAGCAACATCCTCCTCCTTTAACTCTAGAGTAGTAGTTGATGTAATGGTTTGATGCTATGTGATTGCAGTTGAACAATTAAACTCAGTTGATAGTAGCATTCACAACACATGGTATAATTCCTCTTGCTCTTGCTGCTGTTCCTTGTGTTCGGCTAGAGTTCTTCTGTGGGCTAAGGATGATGTGTACCATTGGTTGGATTACTTTACGGTGATTGCGACATATCATTTTTGGGATGATGCTTGGTGTTTATATAAATTTCCCATGTGTCTCCAAGGGATGGCCCTGCAATGGTACAATGGTTTGAATGTAGTCACTTGTGAGAATTGAAGCATTCTCCCAAATGTCTTCAAACACTCATTTGGACATATTAACAATTGTGATGATATCTTTCAACAATTGCATCATCTTCATCAAGGACCATTTGAGTCTGTGATGCAATTTGGCATTTGTTTTCAAAGCCTTTTATTTCATGTGGAGCCAAATATGTCAGAGAAGATCAAGTTGAGATTGTTGTGGCTAACATTTCATCAAGATCTTGTAAGACTTGTGCATGCATTTGTTTCAGCCACCTTTAATGATGCTCTTCACTTAGCATAACATTATAAAATATTACCTCTTTCACTTTTTATTGCACATCCTTTATCTTCACTTTCTATGGGAGATGATCCTATTCTAATGGAGGTTGATGCTGCTATTGCTTGAGTTCAAGGTTAAGGGTGAGGACATGGTTGTGCTTGTGATGTCCACTACTAGGCATGTGATGAAGTTGGTCACACTTATTGGAGTTGTCAATGTTTTTTCGGATTGACAACCTCTATTTTCTAGGTAGAGACCTTGGCATCAATAATGTCATGTTGATGATGTTGTAATAGAAGGTATAGATATAGAGATGCTTTTGAGAAACAAAGAGTCACTCAAGTAGTCGAAGGATCTTGTGCAAATAAGTCAATAACCTTTTTATCTTTCTTTTGGGAGTATCATCAAATGTAGTTCATCTAGTGTTTACTTCACAAACTTGTTTTTATAACAAAAGGTCCCTATTATTTTCTTTATGCTAGTTGATATAGGCTCAAGTTTATCTTCTATTACTCGGCTTGTTACCACACATTACCATCTACATTTGCGTCGTGCAGTAGAGTGAATTTTCATTCTTTATAGTAACGGCCATACACATGCATGTATATGGGATGAGGTAGATCTAGTTGTGCATGTGGGAAATCTCAAACTTGAGTTATAGTTATTGCAGGTGGTGCTGAATCAAACTTTTGACCTCATCCTTGATATAAATTGGTTGTGGTGCAATCATGCAAATTGTAACTTTAAGGCTTTTCCCTTTTGTCTCATATTTCTTTATATTTCTTCCATTTTTTTCATTTTTGTACTTTTTCGTCTCTCTGCTTCCATCACTTTTGCCTCCCCATTACTTCCTCCTATATTTTCATCTTGTTTCTTTATTCCCTTTTTTGATCCTTCTAATGATCTTTGTGTTGCAACAGTTGACCAACTCATAAAGAAGTATGTTAATCTTTTTAAATTTGACTTGTCGTTTAGGGCTAAAATTGCAATATGTGATCCTATTCCAATTAGGGATGTTTGTCCAATCAAGGTTCTTGTTCGTCATTGGTCACCCAAAGAACTCAAGATTTTTACACTGAACAGTTTCTAATATCACCAAATAAAAAGAACATTTTACTTTTGCAGTATAATTGTAATTTGGTTCTTTATTCTGGACAAAATAAAATATGGGAAACATCAGTATTTAAACTTGATGGTTTCTGTAAATTAATACTTCAGAAAGATTAATTTATACAAGAAAATTGGAAGTTTTATGGTCTATAGGAAAATTTTATAAAAATCCTAAATGTTTTATTTTTACATATATAACTTTACAAAATGATTGTAATTTGGTCTCATACAAATTAAAAGCACCTAATGATGTTTGGTGGGCTTTAAGTACTACAAATGATATTTTATGTACATAATTTGTATTACTAAATAAATTTATTAATGGTAGATGTAAGGTTTATAAATATATGTATGTATATACATGTATTACCTTGGCTAAATAATACACTAATTATAATACTATAACATATAAACCATCCATTTGGGAGTGAATTTAATCCATCCACTTTTGTATATAAATAGGGGTGTAAACCCCGATTAATATACCTATTCCTTTATCTTGAGCATTCACAGTAGTAGGTAAAGTTTTTTGGTAGTGCTTTATTTTAGTGTTTGGGATTGTGCTTTTTGTTTTTATTTCTTCATTCTTTTTTAGATTTAGATCTATATTAGCTTTTTGCAAGATTTAGAAATCTAGCTATCGCTATGCTTAGATCTCTAATCTTCATTGCATTCTTTTCTATTACCATGCCACACCATCGTTGATCAAGGAGTATATCAATTGAGGCTGGTAATGTTGCTCTATTAGATTGAACTTTTGGTACTGCGGGGTGTAATTATATTGGTGCTACACCCATCTTTTGTATATTGTTGTTTCAAACTTTTGTGGGATGTGATTACACAACTTATCCTATTCTTAATGTTTTGCCATTGTCTGTTGATGTGGAGCATGATTGTGACATCGATTAGTGAGCTATGGATAATATAGTCCAATTCTTGAATAATGTTCAAGGATCTAGTTTATGAGAAGATGATGTTTACTAGCTTGAATGTATTTTAGATTGTGATGATAAGCTTGATTATTATGGAGATGACTTTGGAGATGAAGTGGAGATTTCTTGGGGTAGGTGTCAATATTTCAATTTGCCTTCTCATTACTTTTGACTCTTTCCCAATGTTTTTTTATTTCTCGGCCTGGGTTACCTCATATTCCTAGTGCTCCCTTGTCGAGAATATAACTACAAGTATCGAAAGTTACTTGTGGTGAGATATTCTTTCTTTACTGCCACGACAGTATGAAGTCAGTATTGTTAGACCCTTTATCAGTCTTCACCCAAGTTAGTTGAGAAATTGGTCGGCTTGGAGGAATCCCCTTTGGATGACCCTACGAAAGATTGGGAGGATCATGAGATCTAAATATGAGAATGGTAGGTATCTTATTGATGGCAGATGGGCCATACTAAAGTCATGGGAAAAGGTGTTCATAGAAGAAAGCAACTTTAACAAAGGGTTATGTGTGAACACTATGTTGCAATGCTAATTAATAGGTAGCATGAGAAATTACTTTTATGGTTTTGGCAAGATATAAACACAAATGGGAAGTGTTGTAAGGGTAGGCTTATAGGGCCGATGGTGTGGAGACACCAAATGTTTTGTAAGTGACTAAATTTTTCATTCTACTTTAATCACTTAACCACACATTTGTCCATTTGGAAGAGTCTCACTCACAACCTCTATAAGTTTTATTATGGATTTAGAGACTTGCTAGCCTTGAGAATGGCTTCCATGCCACTCGACTTTTGCACTTGGTCTAAGTGCTTCACATGTCCAATCCCATGACTGACACCCAAAAGTACCACTGACATATTAGCTCATTATGCTAAGGCCATGCCCATTCACCTTTGTCACACCAGTGATCTAACACCACTTACATCATAGTCCCGTATCTCAAAGATTGGGCCATTCATTTATGAGTAATCATCCTAGATCCATTCTTTAGCATCTTTAGGATGCCTGTAGACATGAGGAATAGCCTTCCCCAAAATCCCTTTTTCAGTCTCCACCAAGTCCCTTTTTATCCATGGTCATGTTCGCTAACACTACCACTGGGTCAAGCCCACATGCCTGACCACTAAATCCCACTATCCTTTGGGACTTCTTCACCATGTGACTGTGTCTTTGGTCACTACACTAGAGGACTACTCCTCTTCCTTTCCACAATCTGAGACTTCAGGACAATATTTTAGAACACCGTGGCCCTACACAAAACTCCTGGGTACTCCCCACCTTCCGCCTTTGGGTGCTCTAGCCATGGGGCTAGAGCCAGGTTCCACTGAGCCATGCCAAGTATCTGTAAGCAACTAAAAGGAACGATTTGAGAGACGATCCATGGGGTTTAAATATAGAGGGAAAGGGCCCATAAACAAAAGTGCACCCCTTTTTCCAATCGGTTAAGGGTCTTAGGATATTTGTGGTTAAGCGTCTTTGAGTTTGAATAGTATTGAGCTAGGTGACCTCTCGGGAAGTCCAAACTCAGGAGCTTACATTTGGTACCAGAGAGGTCTCGAGTCCTACTCTATTGGTTGGCTAGGGGAATCACACCACATGTTGATTGATATCTGGCTAGTCCAGTTTGCTCCCACTGGGCTCAACCCGAGGGGTAGAGTGTCAAGAAAGCGAGGCTCTAGGGAGAGCTGCGGCTCTCAACTTCCGTTCACGAGGGCGTGAACTTGTAAGGAAGTGTGGTGGATTGTAAGCAACCAAAAGGAATGACTTGAGAGACAATCCATGGGGTTTAAATATAGAGGGAAAGGGCCTATGAACAAGAGTGCACCCCCTTTTCCAATTGGCTAAGGGTCTTAGGATATTTGTGGTTAAGCGTCCTTGGGTTTAAATAGTACTGGGCTAGGTGACCTCCTGGAAAGTTCAAACTCAGGAACTTACAACATCCAAGTAGGTATTACCACCCATACTCAGACTTCTCGGGAAGTTCAAACTCAAGAGTTTACAGCATCCAAGTAGGTACTACCACCCACACTTAGACTGGGAGCATCGACCATTTGATCTCCTGGGGGAGCTAGAGTTGGCTCTTGAACACTTCACTAAGTTACTCTGCTTGTCTGTCCATATTCACTCTAGCCTTAGACTTCTCAATCCTGGGGGAGCTAGAGTTGGCTCTTGAACACTTCACCAAGTTACTCTGCTTATCTGTCCATATTCACTCTAGCCTTAGACTTCCCAATGGTTATATCATCATATAGCATCCAAGTAGGTATTACCACCCACACTCAGACTTCTCGGGAAGTTCAAACTCAGGAGTTTACAGCATCCAAGTAGGTACTACCACCCACACTCAGACTGGGAACATTGACCATTTGATCTTCTGGGGAGCTAAAGTTGGCTCTTGAACACTTCACCAAGTTACTCTGCTTGTCTGTCCATATTTACTCTAGCCTTAGACTTCCCAATGGTTATATCATCACCCAACACGTGGGTATAGCTTTCTTGGGCTTAACTAACCTTTCCTGGCCAAACTGGTCTCACTGGAGTCCAACCCCCACACTCTCCTTATTATACTTTTGGAACCCCCTCCATCTTGGACTCCATCTTAGGTCCATCTCAAACTCCATCTCAGTCCATCTCGAACTCCATCTCAAACTCTATCTCAACTCCATCTCAGATTCCCCCACATGTCATATGTTGGTCCTCTTGTGTCCCTTTTCTAGAGACTCTTATTGCTCACCTCATGCTTGTTCCTTGAGCACTCCATTGGGAATTCCACTCCCACTCTTGACTCTTCAAGTCAGAGATTTTAGTTTAAACATGTTATGCTCATTTGGCTTCCGCTTCGGCCACTACCTCGTGGCACCCTTTTGGCTCCACTTTGGGGCTTGGGGATTTGTGTTTCACATGTTTCAAGGGATGAAGCTTTAAAGTCAGGTTCATAAGAACCTTTTGTTAAAGGAATCCCAATGGAAACGGGATTGGCATAACCTAAATTGGAAGGCATGCAATTCGAGTGCATGAACTTAAATATTGATGGAGGTGTGGAAGCATTAACAATGAGTTGTAAGACTTGACGACTATGAGGCAACTAAGTAAAAGATATGGCATAATTGATTGAATTAGTGGAAGTCAACTTCCCAAAACTTCTTATTGGGACAAAAAGGGAGTTAGATATATCCTTTGGGGGATAAATTGCTTATATTGCAATATAATGAGTCAATGATGCTCATTGTCAAAAAAAAATAAAAATCCATCATTAGGACATGTAAACATTGTAAAAACACCGAGGAGGTGGTGTTTGGGCATTAGATAAAGCCCTAAAGATTAAGTCCCTAGAGAATAATGGATAAGATGTGTTATCCAATGTCTAAAGTGGCGGAAAATTAGAGATGGGAAAAGTCCATCTATCTAAAGTGGACAAAGCCAAAAAGGATTTTGGCATAGCTAGCAATAAGCATAAAGAGGCCCATGAGTAACAACATTAATCCTAGAGTGTGGGATTATACAATGAGCATATCCAGATTGAAGAACCACTCCCTAAATCATTGAGTAAGTTCATCCTTAATAATACTTGTTAAGGCATGGTAAAAAGTGCAAAGCTACCCTCCTAGTCGAAAGGGGAATAACTAAAGAGTGTGTGTAGCCAAAAGCAAATAATAAAAGGATAGAATCAAACTATAGGAATCAAAGGGTATAACTAAGGGTGGTTATGCAAGTTGGGAATGGAGAATCAAGTGGATCCTCGAAAGTGTTAATATTGGTAATCGTGAAACTATAAAAAATTTAAAGTATGGAATTGCCCATATTAGACCTTATGGTAGTTGGAAAGTTTGCAAAAGGAAAAGCTTTGGCAAACTAAGGAATAGGGTCCCTTCAAGATTCCCAAAAACAATTTTAAGTAGGTTAATATCTAGAAAGACAAGTGTAAATAGTTCATAGGAATGTACGAAATAAGAGTGGCACAACAAAAGTGTGGTCTTAAAGCTTGCCATGATGCGAAGCTATTAAGATTAGGAAATTAATTCTTGAGTGTTCAAAGAGATGGCTTTAAATGAAAGTCAGTGGTTAAAGACTTTCATGTTTATGCATAAAACCATATTACACTGGTCAGATAACTTGTTAAGCAAGATTGGCAAGTCAAGGGAACAAAAACTCTAATTGAAGGTGTTAACTTCAAAAAGGGTAGCCTATGGGGCCAAACATGGAAGAGTCTATGCATGATCACAAACTTGTCAAGTGAAAAGATTTAACAATTTGGAGGAATTACATTCTTAAGTTGTGATTCGTAGTGTGCTTTGGGTATAAGTGGTGCATTGGTATGGAAAGTCACACTAGGCATCCTTAATGATGCTGCTTGTAGATGCATAAACAGAGGTTATGTTCGAGTCCCAACTCTCTAGTGCTTGGGTTCGAATCCTAACTCACTAGGGCATGGTGATTGTTTGGAATATGAAGGCATTCATTTTTTGGTGGTTGTGGACTCTCAGTAATGAGACTAGCTTAGGCACACCACCAAGTGGGGGATGCCTTGGAGTCATGATACACGATTAAAATGTTTAGTGTGAAAGCTCGATATATCTAACTTGAATAACTTTGCAAGTGGCACCAAAGACGTGGTGAATGAGATAAGAACACCCAGTCTCAATTGTCATGGACCCTTGGCCAGAAGGATTGGCTTGGGCACACCACCAAGTGGGGGGGATGCCCTTAGGGTCATAGTCAATAACTTAAAGGTTTGAAGAATCTAATACTTATTGGCAAACTTGTTAAGGTGTTAAAGAAAGATCATTAAGTGATCTTATGGCTAAACAAGGACAAACTCCTTGTTTAGCTAAAGAATAAGATTCTTAGTTCAAAGTGTTGATTTGAACTATTTATAATAGTAGTTCAAAGTGTTAATTTGAACTATTGGTAATGGTTTGACTTAATCAAAATGACCAAGTGGGAAGAACACCTAAGGGAAACGAGTGGTGACAATGTGATGATATGGTGAGTCTAAGAAAGTAGTATTTAGGAAAGACCCATAGGAGGGTTACAAAATTGAGCCACGGATAGAGCCTATATTAGAAAATGCAAAAGAGACTTACTAAAGATGAGCACCTTTTACATTTAGCAAAATAAAGTGTTTGCTATAGAATTGAAAGAATATTTCGAAGATGGAGGTAATGATCCTATGTTACTTAGTACAACAATTAAAGGATAAGAGCAAAAGACTAGCGGCCAAGAATGGGCCATAAAAATCATTGGAAAGAATCCAAACAATAAATTTAAGTAAGGAACACTCAAGTATTGGATACTAACAAATTGTGAGAAAGGAAATATGTTTCCAAAAATGAATTCCCAAATGCTCTAATTTAGTGAAGGTGAAAGCTCTAAGAGATGAAGCGACAAAGTAGCCAAATGATAAAGCTATTGATAGCTTTAGTAGAAATTATGGATAAGTGGAACTTAATGCCAACGATGGCATGAAATAAGAGAGGATGATGGTGCCCTTCAGTAAAGAATTTTCTAGGATGGGGAAGTGGTGATTGCATAATTGGTGCAATGCAAGGTGTTGGACACACCAACTCAAGATATCAATATCAAAGTTCAAAAGGGTGATGGTTATATTAGTAGAGGTTGAAACTACTCCAGAATAACTAGTAATATTGAGATATTAATGGGTTTAGCAAGAGCTAAACGAGCAAAGGTAAAGAACCACTATAAATGGTCTAATGAGTCTTTAAATTGGAGAGACTATGCTCCTTATTAGAGGATGGGAAAGGTATGGTTATTGATAAATATTGGTTTGGTGCTAAGGAAAATGGTAATTTATGATGGGGTTACTTTATAAAATGGTTTATAGTTCGATGAGGACATTAAACTTTGTCTGTAGGTGGTGGAGTTGTAAGACACAAATCCCTAATCCCCAAAATGGAGCAGAAAAGGTGCCACATGGTAGTGGTTGAAGTGGAAGTCCAACAAATGTAACATATTTGGATTAAAGGTTCCGACTTGGAAAGTCGAAAATGAGAGTGGAACTCCAAAGTAAATGCTCAAGGAATGAGCACGAAGCAATCAGTGAATGAGTCTCTAAAAAGGGATATAAGGACTGACACATGGCAAGTGTCGTGACATATAGAACGAGTTTGAAAAAGAGTCCAAGAAGGAATCTGAGATGTAGTCTGAGATGGAGTTTGAGTTGGAGTCCAAGATGGAGTCTGATATGGACCAGAGATGGAGTTTAAAATGGAGTCCGATATAGACCTGAGATGATCTCGAGATGGAGTCCGAGATGGAGTCCAAGATAGAGTCTGATATGGATCCAAGATGGACCTAAGATGGACCCGAGATGGAGTCCGAGATGGACCCAAGATGGAGTCCAAGATTGAGTCTAAGATGGACCTAAGATCAAGTCTGAGGTCGAGGCCGAGAAAGAGATTGAGACCGAGTCCAAGTTTGAGTTTGAGTCCGAGTCTAAGTCTAAGTCCAAATCCGAGTCTAAGGGTGAAAGCCCAAAGTGATCGTCTCCCAAACCCTAGGGGGTTTGGTGAGCTCCAAAAGTATAGTAGGGGGAGGACTCTAATGGAGCCAATTTGGCTAGAAAAGGCTAGTGTGACCAAGGAAGGCTATATTCACGTGGTGGGTGATGATATAACTACTAAGGAGTCCAAAGCTAGAGTGAACATGGACAAACAAGTGGGGTAACTTGGTGAAGTGTTCAAAAGCCGACTCTAGCTCCCCTAAGAGATCAAATGGTCAACACTCACAATTCAAATGTGGGTGGCACTACCTACTTAGATACATAGTGTGGCTTATTAAAACCTCACTCTAGCCCTATGGCTAGAGCACCCAAAGGCAGAAGGTGGGGAGAGTACCCACGAGGCTCGCATAGAGCCACAATGTTTCAAAATATCATCCCAAAGTTCTAGAATATGAAAAGGAAAAGTAATCCTATTGCATAGTGACTAAGGGCATGGTCACATGGTGAGGAAATCCTAGAGGTCAATGGGACTTAATGGTCGAGCCTTCGAGCCCTGACTTAATGATAGTGTTGGCAAGCACTGTCATGGATAGAGTGGGACTTGATGAGGACCAATGGAGGGATATTAGGGAAGGGTGTTCCCTATGTCTCCAGGCATCCTAAGAGTGCTCAAGGTGTGGTTGGGGGATGATCACTCATGGACAAGTGGCCTAGTCTTTGGGAGATGGATCTGTGGCATAGATGGTCTTGGACTACCAATGAGACAAAGGTAAATGGACATGGCTTTAGCATAATAGGTTGATATGTCAATAGTACCTTTGGGTGTCTGTGTTAGGATTGGATATGTAGAGCACTTGGACCAAGTGCAAAGGTTGAGTGGCATAGATGGGGTTAGCAAGTCCCCAAGTTGGGAATAAGACTTATGAAGGTTGTTAGTGAGACTCCTTTAAGTGGTTGAAAGTGTGGTTAAGTGACTAAAGGAGAATGGAAAATTTAGTTGCTTACAAATACAACAATAACTATTTAAATCAACAAACTAATTTTTATAGTTTTGATTGATCCACTTATAATTATGCCTAGGAAGGATCCACTAGTGTTGTACTAAACAGCTACAGATCAATCTATTTGCCACTTATAACAAACCTAAAGGAGGTTTACTTTTATTTATGGTATAACTCATGGTAACCAATAATAGGTCAATATTAATCCTACCAACTCAAAATGTAAATTTAAGTTGTTAATATGCCTCACTCATGAGCCCAAATGAAAACTCATAGGAATCATGGGAAGGAATCCAAATGGCAAAGTTAGCCAAGGAACACAAATGTGTTTGATGCTAACGGATTGCGGAAAAGGAAGTGGACTTCCAAGGATAAATTCCCAAGTGCTCCAATTTGGCAAAGTAAAAGCTCCAAATGAGGAGCGGCAAAGTAGCCAAAGGATAGGGCCGTGGACAACCCTAGCACAAATGATGATAATTGGAACGTAGTGCCAAGGGTGGCACAAAATAGAAAAAAGGATGATGGTGCCCTCAAATAAAGAACTTCCTAGGATAGGGAAGTGGACTTGCACAATTTGTGCAATGCAAGGTGTCGGAGACACCTAGGAAAATTGACTTCAAGAAGTCAAAAGTAAACGTTCCAAAGTGCAAAGGTTATATCGATGAAAATTAAGACTACTCAAGATGGAGTAGTGGGATTAAGATAGAGACAATGTCTCTAACAAGTTTAGCGAGAACTAAATCAATAAACGGAAAGAACCACCACAAGTGGTCCAATCAGTCTCTAAGTTGGAGAGACTATCCTCCTTAGAGGATGGACAAGGCATGGTGAGCCTTTGGGGTCAAACCATAGACAAATATTGGCCGGGTGCCAAGGATGGGAATGGTGATACCTGCGGGTGTTACTTTATAAAAGGGTTTACCGTTCGATGAGGACATTGAACTTCGTCTATGGGTGGTAGAGTTGTGAGACACAAAATCCCTAGGCCCCAAAGTGGAGCTGGAAAGGGTGCCACGTGGTAGTGGCCGAAGCAAAAGCCAAACGAGCATAACACGTTTGGACTAAAAGCTCCGACTTGGAAGGTCGAGAGCGGGAATGGAACTCCCAACAAAGTGCTCGAGGAACAAGCACGAAGCGAGCAATAAGTGAGACTCCAAAAAGGGACCCAAAAGGACCAATTCATGACACATGGAAGTGTCTGAGATAGAGTCCAAGGTGGACCCGAGTTGGAGTCCGAGATGGAGTCCAAGGTGGAGTCCAAGATGGAGTCCGAGATGGACCGAGACAGAGTCCGAGATGGAGTCTGAGGTGGAGTCCGAGGTGGAGTCCGAGATGGAGTCCGAGATGGAGTCCGAAGTGGAGTTCGAGATGGAGTCCGAGATGGAGTCCGAGACAGAGTCCGAGATGGACCGAGATGGAGTCCGAGATGGACCTGAGATGGAATCCGAGATGGAGTCCAAGGTCGAGACCGAGACTGGGACCGAGACCGGGACCAAGACCGAGACCGAGACCAAGACGGGGACCAAGACCGAGACCGAGACCAAGACGGGGACCGAGACCGAGACCGAGGCGGAGGCCGAGACCGAGCCCGAGCCCAAGTCCGAGTTTGAGTCCGAGTCCGAGTCCGAGTCCGAGTCTGAGAGGGTGAAAGCCCAAAGCGTTCGTCTCCCAAACCCTGGGGGGTTTGGTGAGCTCCAAAAGTATAGTAAGGGGGAGGACTACAGTGGAGCCAGTTTGGCCAGGAAAGGCTAGTTTGGCCCAGGAAGGCCAGACCCAGTGTTGGGTGATGAACTGACCACTGGGAAGTCCAAAACTAGAGTGAATACGGACCGACAAGCAGAGTAGCTTGGTGAAGTGTTCAAGAGCCGGCTCTAGTTCCCCCGGGAGATCGACTGGCCGATGCTCCTAGTCCAAGTGTGGGTGGCACTACCTACTTGGATACCAGGCGTGGCTCAACAGAACCTCGCTCTAAGCCCATGGCTAGAGCACCCAAGGGCGGAAGGCAAGGAGAGTACCCAGGTGGCTCGCGTAAGGGCACGGTGTTCCGAAATGTTGTCCCCAAAGGCCCAAACTATGGAAAGGAAGAGGAGCAGTCCTCTGGGGTAGTGACCAAGGACACAGTTGTATGGTGAGGAAGTCCTAGAGGACCGTGGGACTTAGTGGTTGGGCCTGTGGGCCTCGATCTAGTGGCAGTGTTGGCAAACACGGCCAGGGGCAGAAAGGGACTTAGTGGAGACTGATAGAGGGATATTGGGGAAGGCTATTCCCCTTGTCGGTGGGCATCCTAAGGATGCTAAGGAGTGGATCTGAGATGACCACTCACGGATGGTTTGCCTAGTCTTGGAGAGCCAAGACTGGGATGCATGTGGTATTGGACTACCAGTGTAGCAAAGGTGATTGGGTATGGCCTTAGCATGACAAGCTGCCATGTCGGTGGTACCTTTGAGTGTCGGTCATGGGATCGAACACGTGGAGCACTTGGACCAAGTGCAAATGATGAGTGGCATAGATGCCATCCTCGGGGCTAGCAAGTCCCAAGTCCTGAATTGGACTTCAGGAGGTTGTGAATGAGACTCCTCCAAATGGTCAAGGGTGTGGTTAAGTGACTAAAGTAGAATGGAAAAATTAATCGTTTATATAACCTACCCATTATCACTACTATACATTTGAAACTCCTTACACCCCCTGTAATAGTGAGGGGTTGTAAGCTCTTTTGTTTGGACTTCTCGGGAGGTCACTCAGCCCAGTACTATTTAAACCCAAGGACACTTAACCCCAAATATCCCAAGACCTTTAACTAATTGAAAAAAGGGGTGCACTCTTGTTCATGAGCCTTTTCCCTCTATATTTGAACCCCTATGGATTGTCTCTTAAGTCTTCTTTTTGGTTGCTTACAAAGGCATGATAGTGAAGGTGTTTGGTGAACATGGTAAGTTATGATATTGAGGAACTAGTGCTCAATACACAAAGGTTTTTGTCACTAGCCAATGTAAGACACAACTGTAAGCTCCCTGAATTTGGACTTCCCGAGAGGTCACCCAGCCCAGTACTATTCAAACCCAAGGACGCTTAACTCCAACTATCCCAAGACCCTTAACCGATTGGAAAAGGGGGTGCACTCTTGTTCATGGGCCCTTTTCCTTTATATTTGAACCCTAACGGATCGTCTCTCGAGTCGTTCCCTTTGGTTGCTTACAATCCACCATGCTTCCCTGCAAGTTCACGCCCTCGTGAACAGAAGCTGAGAGCCGCAACTCTCCCGAGAGCCTCGCTCTCTTGACACCCTACCCCTCGGGTCGAGCCCAGTGGGAACAAACTGGACCAGCCAGATGTCAATCAACATGTGGTGTGATTCCTTTAGCCAACCAACAGAGTCGGACCCGAGACCGCTCTGATACCAAATGTAAGCTCTTAAGTTTGGACTTCCTGGGAGGTCACCCAGCCCAGTACTATTCAAACCCAAGGACGCTTAACTCCAACTATCCCAAGACCCTTAACCGATTGGAAAAGGGGGTGCACTCTTATTCATGGGCCCTTTCCCTCTATATTTGAACCCCTATGGACCGTCTCTCGAGTCGTTCCCTTTGGTTGCTTACAACAACGAGATAGGAACTTCTTACCAAGCTAAATATATTTAGCTAATAACATTTAAAAATTCCATCTTTATGCTTATCTAGTCTACGTACACTCAAATGCCCTATTAACTCTACTAGCTCAAAAATGATTGATAAAGGGTCCAACAATATCAATCTTTTGTCATTGTGGTAATAAAGACTCATTAATAAATAATTTTCAATATTCACAATCAAATGTTTTACAATCCCCCAATATCTCTTTTTCAATCCCCACCAAGTGATTCTTTGATCACAATAGTACTTGCAACACTACTTTTGAGTTAAGGCCCAAAAGTTTGTCCACTAAATTCCATTAACCTTTAAGACTTCCTCACCATATAAGCATACTTTGTTACTAAAAAGGAAGAGTACACATTTGCCTTTCCACAATCAAGAACTTTGGAATGACATTTCAAAACATTGTAATCAATGTGAGCTTTGTGGGTACTCTCCCTAGCTTCTGGACATGGGTAGAGTAAAGTTTTAATGAGGCATACAAAAAATCTAAATAGATAATACCACCTACACTTGGATTGAGAGTATCAACTATTCAATTTTTCAAAAGAGCTAGAGCTGGCTCTTGAACACTTTATTAAATCACCTCATTTATCCATTTATATTCACTATAGTTTTGAACTCCTCAATATTAATATCATTACCCACCATATGGGTATAATCTTCCTTGGTCTTCCTTCTTTGACTATTCCGCAAAGATTTACTAAATCCACCATGGTTTGGAAGATGAGCTTTGGGCTTTCACCCCATCCCTAGATATGTCTAGCCCTAAATATATTCAACTAGTAAGGTGAGGTGGTTGTAAAATTGTTCTATTTCAAGTCCTTAGGTTTTAGGATTTTTGTCTCGAGAATTCTATATGTCCCAACATTTATCATATGTTAGTGATTCTTTTGTCCCTTTCTAAAAAGCTGTTTATAAATTATTTTATGGCCATTCCTTGATCACTTCATATTCATTTATCAAGTACTTCTTTAGGAGTTTTACTCTCGCTTTCAACTTTTCAAGTTGGAGCTTTTGGTCTAAACGTGTTACACTTAATAGACTTTTATTTTGGTTAGTGCCACATAATGCATTTTTAACTCAACTTTTGTATTTTTTTTATAATGATACATCATCTACAGCCTTGGATGACAAACTCCTTAATTGATAATGGCATGGCATAATGGAAGAAGAGAATGCAATGAAGATCAAAGGAAAAATAAATAGATAAATATCCTAGATCTAGTGAAAAGCTATAATAGCTCTAGAGAAGAAAAGAAAAATAATAAAGCAAAATCAAAAGTATAATCCTGAACACTACTAAAAAGCTTTATCTATATGGACAAATTGCAATATATCTCACTTTCACTAATGTGACTGCTTGGATATAAAAATAGGGATATTAATTAGAATTTGAAAACCATATCTAGCTAAATTCAATACTAAATGGACATTTCATGTGCTATACTATTATAATTAATTCATTTCTTATATACATATATGTATTTACAGATATTATAAAACTATATTAAATTTTTTTAATTTAGTAATATTATAAATTATTTATGGTGTACTTGATAAATTAGAACTCCAGTAAATAATATTTAACACTGACAGTGTTTACCAGAAAAATATTATTAATTAATAATTTTCTGAATAATAAGTTTTATTTATTTATTTAAAATAATACAAAATATTCTATATTAAACTGATATCGAGTTTTTTATATTGCACCTATATCATTTCATAGCGATTTTTAATTAAAAAATTTATTTTATATCAAATTAAATTTGACTCTTTTACTTTACTATTTAAAATGACCGACTCTTTATTTACTACACACTACACCTATAGAGATAGGTACCAAAAAATCTATATAATCTGATGGATGTGATTCATTATCCTCTAATTTCTTAGTATAGCCATAAAACCTTTCAATCATTATTTATTTAATATATTATTTTTTTAATTTCATTACCAAATTCTTGAAGAATAGATTTATTATCAAGAATAAAAAATAAAAAACATAATTGAGTTTGATATTAAAATATTATTAAATGATCAAAATCCTTTTTGTGGTGCTTGCATTACTCAGTCATTTAGTCATTTTATAGCAATTTATAGTTTTATGGTGGCATGTATGTTAGTAAATGATGCAAAAGTTGTATTTTTAGTGTAATAAGAACTTAATTAATTGTAACAAGTAGTAGCAACACAACTCAATTTAACTTCATTTAAGATGTGATTGAGTGCTTTCTCTAATCATCTATTCATAGTGGCTGCCTAAGTGTGATAAGCTAACCAACTATAAAGAGTGAAAGATTGTATGACTCTAGAAAGCTCTAATTAAGGATTAGTGGCTAGAATTTCATAAACAAATTTAGATTTAAGATATTCTTACATTAGCCCTAAACCTAAGAACAAGGGTCCAGATGATTCTGATTCCAAGATTATTCCAGAAGATCCTCTGGGTGATTGTCTTTGTCCTGACTACAAAAGAATTTCAAAGTTTATTCAAGAATATCCTAAAGAATTACCTTTCAAAAAAAGTTAAGGATCAAAAAGCCAAATAGTAAACATAGATGTGGTTAATTTTATGACTAATGCCTCAGATTACCTGGGTATAAGATTTAATAAAAGACAGTAAGGCTGATGTGTTTAATCTTGTTATTAGTATTTATTTGTAAAGTCTAATCTATAAATTATGATATATTATATTATATATTTTAATATTTTATCAAATATTAACTACTATTTTAATTATTAATTATTAATTATATAATAATCATTTTATTACAATTAATAAATTTTATTCAGTATTACAAATCATGTACATAAAATATCATTTGCAGTACTTAAAGCCCACCAAACATCATTAGGTGCTTTTAATTTGTATGAGACCAAATCACAATCATTTTGTAAAGTTATATATGTAAAAATAAAACATTTAGGATTTTTACAATATTTTCCTATAGACCATAAAACTTCCCATTTTCTTGTATAAATTACTAAGTTACCATCTTTCTGAAGTATTAATTTACAGAAACCATCAAGTTTAAATACTAATGTTTCCCATATTTTTTTTAGTCCTGAATAAAGAACCAAATTACAATTATACTGCAAAAGTAAAATGTTTTTTTTATTTGGTGATATTAAAAAATGGTCCGTGTAAAGTACTTGATAAATTGGGAATCCACTATCAAGTGTACTCAATGATGTTTGGCAATTTCCACTTGAAAGAATACCATTTATAAATCTCTTTTTAAATAACAATTCGGATTTCTTATTCCATACCACTACAGCATATTGTATTTCATATAGAGATCCAGTTATTCGTACTGCATCTGCACCTTCCATAACCATCCTTTCATGGTAATTTTCAATTAGAAGATTTATTTGACGTTTCATATTTGACCCTTTCACTTCATCATTTGAATTTGAACATCTACCAGCAGATCCTTTTATTCGCCTTATTGCCACACAAACTGCACCTCTAGAAACAGTTACTAATTTAAAATCTACAAAATCAGGTGGATATAATTCATTGCCAATTAACCTTGTAGTAAGCTCATAAAACCCTTGATTCATTATATTGTTAATATCTTGTTCATTTAAATTATTAGTATTTCCCCATATAATTGAGGCTTGAAGACTAGATTGTATTAGTAAGAAAACACAAAATGTAAAGAACATAATTTATTCACATAGTTAAAGAGTACACTTGTTCTTAAATAGAATAGAATTATGTAATAATTTATTCGTTCGATAAAGCATACTGCCATACCATATGTTTCCGTAATTGTACAAGTGGCTTCGAGATGGCTAGCAACACAACTCCCAAAGGGTTCTGAATCAATGAAACGTTTTGGGTGGTGGTGGTCTATCCAGGCTGTCGAATGCTTGTAGCTTTTGTTTGAGAGCTCTCACATTGTATAGCACCAGCGCTCTCTCGGTGGCATTGAAGCCCGACGCGATAGCCAGGAGCCTGCGAAGCTCGGTTTTAACTTCACTGCACAGTGCCGAGAGCTCGCGGTTGCCACCGCTGCCGCTGGTGGTGTTGTTGTTGTTGTTACTGTTGCTGTTGCTACCATCATTTCCACATAGCTCCATAGAATCCTCCGCCGCAACAAAGTGGTGGAGATCGAGAGGAGTGTCGTCGCTTGTGTGCTGGAGAGAGAACACGTCCGGGCTGTCGAGCGGCGGCGCGAGCGCGCACAGATGCGGGAAGTACTTCTCGATGATGAGCCTCATGCCTTGGACGTGCTTGCAGACCGGGGCTAGCTCGTAGCAGTCGCACGAGGAGCTTTGCATCGCCAGCGAGTGGATCGTGTCCGGGATGATCTCGCTGCGCATCCGGAACTGGAGAGAGACTTCGTCGTCCACTTCCACCATGCTCACGTCCGATTCGTAGAGCTCCAGTATGTAGTCGCCGCCGATGAGTTTCTTTTGAGGCTTCGTGCCGACTTGAGAGCAAAGCTTTCCCGAGTCGACTGTCAAGAAAAAACAAAAACATCACTCAAGAGAAATGCAAAAGAGAAGTTCTGGAATGACTAGAACTTACGTGCTGTTTGCTTTTGCTTGTAGTGTTCCACTAGAACTTCGCCATGGCGACCACTGGATGATCCAACCAGCGCAGCTAGTAGTCCCAGGATATTGCACTTGCTCCGGCCCCTCAGGAGAGTGTACTTTATGTAGCTCCAGACTCTCTCGGCGAAGTTCGTCGTCTCGATCTCCCCGTGCTCGAACATCCTTCCAAACTTTGGCCACATTCTTCTCCACACGCAGTTTTGTCCCGCCCACTTGAGATTTACGTGCTCGCACAGCGTTAGGTGGTCTTTGAACTTCTCGTTGAACGAATGGAGCAGGAAGTCCAAACTGTGCTCCGTGGTTGCCAGCATCATCTGGTTGAGCGCCTGGTACACTTCTCTTCGCTGCGTGGGAAGAGCTTCGGGCATTAGACTTTCCATCCACTCGCGTCGGACTTGAGACCAGCACAGAAGTACGTGGCTCGCGACCTGTTCACCCCCTAGAGTGTTGTTTCTCCAGCAAAATGGATCCTTGCTCGCCGCTGCTTGCACCGCTCGAAACTCGGCCACTGACTTTTCGATGACTATCGCGGACGGCCTGACATGTCCCAGCCACTTGAAAGCTTCTTGGAGTGTGATCTTCAGTGCTACACTCTCGTCGGTGTCCGAGGAACACAGCATCATCCATATGGGAAGCTCGTCTCCTGCCTGGTTTGGAACTATCCCCGCGTAGAGAGACAGACCAAACTGGTTGCCTCTGAGAAGCCGACTTACCACCCACGAGCTTCCCACCGAGAATCTCTTGGCACAGTCCCTCATCCAAGGATCCTGGAGCACAAGCAAAAATGGTCGCTTGTCCTCGTCCGGATGGTTGGGCGCATAAGGCTGGTAAAAGATCACCTGAAAGAAGAAAGTTTCTCAACCAAGTTCTCCTCAAAACAGTTGAGAGTCACCTTTCCTTGCGTTTGAAGCCGCTGTGCTTCCATATGTAACGCAGACCAATCGTCCTCACCAATGGATTCGACTAAACCACAGTAACACACCTTCGTAAGAGAAGAAAAGCAGGCTGGAAAGCTCTCACCTCTTGACTTGATCCTGTACGCGAGCTGCTCAACGTCCTTGGAAAGAAGAAAAAACCGGTAACTGGCCTGCTCGCCCTCACTGGCCTGGAAGTAGAGGAACGGAGCTCTGCTCGCGGAAGCTTTCACCAAAGCCTGCACGTTCCCCGCATTGTCGTAGAGATCATGCTCACAGTACCTTATAGCCGACGGATGTGGCGGCAAAGAGAGCAAGTTCTCTTTCGTCCCCGGACGATGGCCGTCATGAAACGGAGAGAGCAAGATGTGAGCGAGTGCTTCGTCTCTCACAACTGTAGTCCCCTCGCCAGCCTGGATTGGTATCACCACCCTGATCCGAAATGGACACCCGATACGGCATGACTTCCTATCCCGGACCTTCGCATCCTTCGTTTCACCACCTCCTCCCAAAACTTTGTTGCCACGACCACGCTTGGAACGACCACGGTGACAAACGTAGTCCTTCACCTCGGAGTTCCTCGACACCTTGTCAGCTCGATCGATCCGGAGGAGAACTTTGTACTTGACAGCAATCTCCTCCATGGCTCGCGGGAGATCCCTGGTCGCCACCGTCATCCTCTGCGAGAACTTGTGCTCCTCCTTCTTCTTCCGCTCTGGAACCCGCGAGAAGTCACAGCCGGGGCAAGCGTAGACGCTCTCCTGGATGAAAGCGTCGAGGATCCCATACCGCCGAGTGTTTGTGCACCACTGCTGCTGGATCCTCTTGAAAGTTTGCTTCCATCCCAAGTGCTGACCATCTTCTTCTTCTACGTGAGCTCGCTGGAAGATCTCCCCCCACTGCTCGCGGTATGGGATTCTAAGCGAAGTGTTGTCTTTGTGATAGAGATGCTCCTCTCCATCCACTGCCACCACCGCTACCAGCCTTTCCTGGATATCCTTCCACCGCGATCGCACTGCGGACTCCTGGCTTTGCTTTCCAAGGCTGTTCTTGAGGACTCGCAGCGAGATATCGGGATCGGCAGCACAGATTTCTTCAAAGGAAGGAGCTCTGGAAGTGAGGATCGACTGCGCCATGAGGTGATGGCCAGCGCGATTGAATGCGAAGTACTTGGATGTGGAGCTGTAAAAATCAGCAGCGTCCAGTGGCTTGCTTGGAGCAGCCGGATCCTCAAACTCGAGCTCCTGGTGATGATCCGACTGAAATATCCTGTCATCGTCGTCCTGTGCCTGGAAATCGTATACGGCTTCCTCATCGCTGTCGTCTTCCATGGTAAATCGCGCGCGATCGCCACGATTTTGCTGGAAATGCGTACCTTCGCTATCGGTCGATCCGAGAAGCTACATTGCTAGGGTTCTAGCGAGATTATAGATTTTAGGGTTCATATGTCTATGGCGCTAGCGGTGAGGAGGCTCTCGAGACTTAGACACTTCTCGACGCAGGTAAGTCTTCGCAGCAATCCAGACGCTCGCGATCACGGCCCTACGGCTGGGAAATATCGTGGCGATCGTGGGAGTTCTAGCACGAAGAGCTCTGTTGATGCGCAAGAATCCGCCAAATTCGCTGCTCTTTCTGGAACATGGTGAGTTCTTCGCTTAGAAGGTCTAGAGATTTTTCTCTTTCTTTTTGACGATCGTTCTTTCCTCTAGGTGGGACGAGCTTGGACCGTTTAAACCTTTGCACGCCATGAATCCCGTGAGGCTCTTGTTCCTTCGCTCGGGGATGTGCCGGCATTTTAAGTACGTTTCTTCGTTCTTCTCTATTCTTGAAGTTCTTTCTCTCTTCTCTGTTCTCGATGTTCTTTTTTTCTCATTCCTTTCGAGTTTGTTTTTCTTTCTTTCTTCGATTCTTCTAAGAGGTTTTCTCTGTTCTTGAAGTTCTTTTTCTCTTCTATTGATTTTCTCTTCCCGAAGTTCTTTTTTTTATATTCCTTTCGAGTTTGTTCTTCTTTCTTCCATTCTTCTAAATGTTTTTAATCAGGAAGGATCCCATTTCTCCGAGGCCTTTGGATGGCTTGACGATCTTAGATGTAGGATGTGGTGGCGGGCTTCTGTGCGAAGTAAGTCTTTAGTATAACAGGAAAACATCGTTGCTTATACTGACTGGGAGTTTTCTAGCCTTTAGCACGAATGGGTGCTCACGTGACTGGAATCGACGCCGTGGAAGAGAACATCGAAGTTGCAAAGCTACACGCCGTGAGTTGATTCCATACGGATTTGATTAGCTGTGTTTTATTTTTTCTCTTTCTTAGGCAAAGGATCCTTTGACTGCTACGATTTTGTACCAGCATACCACAGCAGGTTCTTCATTGCAGCATGAGTCCATCCTGTTTGATAATTGATTTTCTGAAACTTGCAGAGCAGCTCGTACAGGAGAAGCAGCAATTTGATATTGTCGCCGCTCTTGAGGTACGCAAAACGATGTGTCTTGAATTATTTATCTTCTGGATCACGTTGTCCTGATCATTTGGAATTTAAATCTCATGTTACGGCATTTATGCAGGTCATAGAGCATGTCCCTGATCCAATGGACTTCCTCCAGTCCCTGTCGTTGCTGACCAAGCAGGATGGTGCCGTAGTTATTTCCACGCTCAATCGATCACCTACATCATATAGCCTTGCAATTTTCGCAGCGGAATACATACTGGGCTGGGTATTGTTTTATGATTTTTCTGTAGAAAAGCTGTTACAACTTACGTTTTCTGCTCCTATTGCGTAACCTCTGCAGCTCCCGAAAGGGACCCATGATTGGTCTAAGTTTCTGACCCCAGAGGAGGTTGCGTTACTTATGGAACGTGCGTCGCTAACTGTACGAGCTCTGGTTAATCTCGTTTTCCAACTTGTACGCTCCTGACACTACCAAACTTGCAGCTCGAGGAGATGACAGGCATGTTCTACGACCCGCTGAAGCAAACCTGGCGTTTAGCCGATGATTTGAGCGTCAATTACATAGCCTGGGCTGCCAAGCGAGGAGAATGATCGATGGAGCCGACGCGCCGCTCGTTTGCGTAAGTCAGTTGTTCTACTTTCCTGGGCTGGCTCTTGCTGACTGGAGCTTTGGTACAGGACGCCTTGCTGTTTTGAACAAACTGGAAACACATAGTTCGAGAGAAAAAGTCAAAAAGAAATTACTCCGGGACGCGGAAAAAGCCGAATGCTTGACATATGAGTGGCCAACAAAGACTACAGATCTGTCGGGGGAAACTTTGAGTCACCAGTAGCAGGAAACGTGGCTTTAGGTGGAACTCTACTGTTAAAAGCGCGCGCACGCAGGACATCATGCTACCCATTGGTAGAAGTGGCGGAAGTTGGCATCGCTTTTGACGGATCTGGTGGGGTTGAGAAAAAGGTTCCCGCTCTTAAACAGGTGAAAGTATCGAGAATTCGCTGGTGGGATATTGAGCTTGGACATTAGTGCAGCCTGGATTTTTTGTTCCAGGCAGATCTTCGGGGGCTTGGAAAATGGTGGAGCAGTCTAGAAAAAGTAACAGGGGGGGAAAAAGCTTGTGAAGCAAAACAGGAGATTTGTGTCAGGAATGGAAGTATGCCCCGTGTGCATGCACGTAGAATCTTCATGGGTACCGGGTGGGCTTTGTCGGTGCGGCTCTGGAGAGAAAGAAACGCTTAGTTTATGGACTGGCTGTCTGGGCTGGGAAGGAAGGCGAGATCCATCTTCGACCTGAAAGATTCGTTCGAGTAGTTTCTGGAAGAGAAAAAAGAAGCGAAGGCAAACCAGGAAGACCGAGAGCTGGAGCTTCTCGGTGTCTGGATCGACTGCCAGGAATCGATGAGAAAGCACTTGATAGGATGGATTGATAGATTTTGGGATGCACTGTCCATCCTATCAAAAATCCGATACAGTACGTGAGGACGAGCGTTCGTCAGGCACTGTCAATCCTTTCAGTCACCAAACAGGGGCTCGCTCACACACCTCTGCGTACCACAGCGTACGAGCGAGATTCTCTGTGGAGAAATCATCGATTTTTTGGTCCAATTGACAAGCTCTGTGAGTCAGGCGATCTCTCTCACTTTTTTTTTTTTTTTCTCTCTTGCTTTCTTTCCCAACAGCTGCAGAGAGAAAACCACCAAGAGGAACAATAACAAGAAATCAATAATGGTGTGCCTAGATTCTTTCTCTCAATGTTCTCTCTCTTTTTTTTTCCTAAGATCAACCAATCGATCGAAAGGATATTTCCTCTTTGATTATAAAACTTTGAGGTCTTTCGTTGGTTGTTCGTCAATTCTTCGCGCCGCATGATCAACTGTACGGAATTCTCCCGGTGTCCCCGGCCGACCCGACAGCCGCTGGCCCCTTGTCGGCTATGTCGCGACAGAAACTTAAAAATCGTCTGGCCACGTGGAGGGGGCGACCATTGACTTGACCGGACAAAAGTCAACGACACCCCATTTTCTGGGATTTTTTCGCGTGGTGAGTTCACTGACAGTAAAGATCCACGCTCGATCGATCTGGGAAAAAAAAGAAACCTTGCGAAGCACTTCAAGAGTGGATGATCAATGCGCTGTGTGTGTTGTTGCGGAGACAGCTTCGCTTCATATCTCTTTCGATCGCTTGGATCGAGCTGATTGACTCCTCTTCCCGGCCCGATTTTCAGCCGGTCGAATCGATCTGTCAAGCACAGCACACTGACTTTGCTTCGTTCCTCGCGATCTGGACCCCGTTGTTCTTCATACAAGCAGCAGCGGCACTGATCAAGCGAGGACAAGGCTCCACAAAGTTTACTTTCAAAGTCCCCTCGTCCTTGTCTGATCGATCGCTCGCTTCCAGTCTGTGCGTGTGGCGCTGGTGGTGGTCAGTGGTCACACTGCCTGCGCCGCTCGTGTCCCTGTCTTCCCATTTGTCTCGAGCTTCGCTCCCATTCAAAGCAAAGCACCGTGAAGAGCAACCTTTGTGTCCAACTATCCCAATCATCCCCGCCAAAAAATTGCTTCTTTCGTACGCTCTTCAAGGCCATGCCTGTCAGTTGGGAGTGCTGCTCCAGAGACCCGAAATATAAAAGCATCCCCCCAGCCCGATCCACCTTTAAAAAACCTTTACCTTTTTTTCCTTTTGCTCTGCCCCAGTTTTCGTGTCGATGGCGAAAGAGGAATGCTGTGCTAGCTAGCAAGCAAGCGAGCGGGCCGAGGGAGTTTTTTAAGCCTGCTCTTGCTTGTCCTTGTCCAAATCATCGCGGTCCTTCTTCTCGCTTGCAAAACTGGAACAGGAAAAAGCAAGTGAAAGCTAAACTCCACCGAAAAGAAGAGCACACCTGTGTGTCTCGGGCGAATGCCATGTAGTTCGTCGTCGCGTAAGCGTAGAGGAGTGTTGGGTGGTGCATACCAAGTGCTGCCGCCGCTTCACCAATAAAAAGATTAAACTTTGGTTTGCTGCTCCCGTCCTGACCCGGACTTTTTACTTTGTGTCTGCCAAACCGTGCCGAACTTGTCTTCCATTTTCCTCAAATCGTGGGACCCCGGTGGCCTTCTCTGTCTGCCCAGCCTCCCCTTAAAAACAAATCAGCCCATCCTCCTTTGCCTCGATATCAAAGTTTTTAGCGTAACCCCGCCCTGTTTGTTGCGGCCATCTTCTCCTCCGAGAGAGCCTCATTTATTTGGCCGGTGTGCTGTGAGAGCTCTCTCTCTCTCTCTCTCTCTCGGCTTACCTCACGCTTCTTTTCTTACGTCGGCTCGCTCGCTCGCCATTTGTATATCCCATTTATTTGCCTCCCGTGTATCACTTGCATTGCTCCTCCCTCCCGCATCTCTCCGCTCGGCTTGTTTGTTTTGCCGCGCAGCTCACAATCCCGTTTTGTGGTCCAGGCAGCTTTAAGTTGTCGAAGCAGCATTTTGATTGTTTGTAGCCCCGGTCGGTGCTCGGCTCTGGTACTCCAATTTTACTTGGCGCCGCCTGGATATTTCACGGGTGAAGAATTATGCTCGGAATCGTCAGACTAGAGACTTGCCTCGGTTGCTGCTTGCTGCTCGTCGCGTTGATCAACATGCTGCATCCAAGTTGCTGCGCTCGGATCCTGGAAAGCAGAGGTAAAGCAATCACTGGTTTTAAGACAAAAAGAGAACAAAAGACGGACGAAATTCCCTGTGCAGATTCTCCACCAAAGGGCGAAGGTTCGCTCCCAAAGGTGGCTCGGTTTTCCATGAGCACGAGTGCGAGAACACCATCACCACCATCTCATGACGAGGTAGCTCCTCAATTCCGCTCTTCCCAGGCTTCTCCGAGTCATAATAGATGCTAAAGGCGCTCCTATGCAGGTTGTAGCACTAGACTCCAACGACCGGCAGCTAGAACAATTCAAGGCCAAGATGCCGCGAGGAGCATCAAGTTCAATCCACCTGGATCAACAAAAACATCACCACCATCACCATCACCCTCATAAAAATCATAAAGCTCTCAATGCAAATGCCGCACCTCCGGTCGCTCCTCCTATTCATGAAGTAGACGCCAAAGCAAGTACTAGCGGACGTCAGGAGGATCATGGTGGCGACAACGATGACGACTCCGTCGGTAGCGAGGAGATGACTTTTCATGCCGACTACGCAAAGGTTAGAACTCATCCACCGCACAGCCATTAGCTGCGAAGAAAAACAGGATGAGCTTATAGAGGCAAAGAAGAAAAGAAAAGCGAAAAGGAGAGCTTACTCTATCATATAGACTTCCAGTCGCTTGTACAGGAGCCACAGAGGTTCGGATCGTTTTTATGGAGCTAGCATCATGCCAGCAGCCAGCGAAGAAGAATTCTTGGATGGACTCGAATTCAGTACACCACAGTCAAGCAGCAGCAGCAGCAGCAGCCGGAAACATCAGGAGAAATTTTCGCTTCCTGAAGAACAAAAAAGATAGGACAAAATCAGAAGAGAAAACAAAAGAAGAACAGAAACAGAGAAGATTAGTTCTCTGCAAGATTATTCTTGTTCATGAGAAAGAAGAAGGTAGGCAAGCAAATCAAGTGATCCTACAGGCCAAGTGGGACACTAGAGACAATTAATTTGCGATGGAGACAGCCGATCGGCTTGGATTGCAAATCTTGTCCATACTTTGTCAAAAGTGCACACACACACACAGAAAAAGTTTCGAGTTTGGCAGAAAAGGAAGAGAGAAAAATGTGCGTGTTTTCTCGATCGAGAAAGAAAGAGGAGCAATCAAGCATCAATCTAAGCTGAAAGAAAGAATGGAGAACCAATTCGGTTCGAGCAATGAAGCGATCACTAAAATTCTAAGCAAATCTGTCTGAGGGAAAAATGGCGCGATTTCCTGATCAAGAAAGACGCCGCGCCACAGCGCCACCAGAAGGTCGAGAATCTATGGTAATACATGCAATGCAGCAAGCGATCGATCGAACGAACCTCGTCTCTCGCCGTCTTTGAATCCATTCTTCCGCCATTATGCCTAAGAACCCTAATTTTCCAGGGGCTAGGGTTTATGGATCGCGGTGATGTTGTTCCGCCAAATCGCGTGGCGATCGCGAAGAAATCTTCGAGGTAAGCGATCGCAGTACCAAAATATCATCCCGCATTGCTGATTTGTTCTCCAGCCGCTTCCAAGTACGCGCGCGATTGCTCTACATTGGCTGGAGCTCAAGAACCTCCTCCTGTTCTCCGACTTGGATCGCTATCTTCCTCGCATTCTCATATTTCTCTGTCAGATCAAGATATTTCCAAGAACGAGGCTAGAATCAACCAAGACGAGATTGAGAATCTCCACTCCCAGCAACAAAGCGCGATTACGAGCAGGGCTCGATTGGAGGAGCTTGTAGAGCAGCTGGAAATCGAGCAGAAGAAGAGATACGTCGCGGACGTCGAGTACGTGCGTCTCCTCCAGGCATGTCCCAAGGTCAAAGCTTTGGACGTTGCTCGACGCCTCCACTCACAGATCGTGAGAGCGTCGCTGGACAACCGCGTCTTCCTCGGCAACCATCTCATCCACACCTACGGAAAATGCCACAGCCTGGACGATGCATGGGAAACTTTCGAGCGCATGAGCTACAAGAACGTTTACACATGGACTGCGATCATCGGGGTATGTGCTCAGCACCACTGTCACTCACTTGCGATTATCTTGCTCAGGCAAATGCTGCTGGAGGGTGTGAAACCAGACAACATCACGCTGCTCGCGGCGCTCACGTCCTGTGAGACCTCGCAAGCTCTCCCCGCCGGTAAGCTCATTCACGGCTTGATCGCTCAGAGTGGACACCAGTGTGACTTAATCCTGGAAAATGCTCTTGTCAGCATGTATGGGAGCTGCGGGAGCGTCGACGATGCCAAGAGAGTTTTCGATGCGATGCCGGCCCGGAATGTCATCACCTGGACTGCGATGATCGGGGCTCATGCCGTGACCAGTCTCGAGCAAGCTTTCAAGGTGTTCCGGCTGATGGAGCTCGAGGGGTTTAAGTCCAACTTCGTGACGTACGTGACGCTCGTCCAGGCTTGCTCCAAACCGGAGTTTCTAGAGGTGGGCATAATCTTACACATGCGTAGCGTGGAGAGTTCTAGTGCTATGGAAACTCCTCTTTGCAATGCGCTGATCACGATGTATGGAAGATGCGGACGGCTGGAGGACGCGCGCGCCATCTTTTCCAGCATGGTGGAGCGAGATATAATCGCCTGGAACGCTCTCATTACGGAGTATGGCCAGCACGGGCATGTCGAGGAGGCTGTGCTGCTCTACCAGCTTATGCTACAAGAGGGCTGTAAGCCGGACAAGGTAACCTTTGTTGCGCTCCTTACGATGTCCAATGGACCAGAAGCTCTAACGGAGGTTAAACTCGTCCATTCTCATATTGTAGAGAGCGGAGTGTCCATCAACATCGCGCTGGGGACAGCGCTTGTGGCGATGTACTCCAAGTGCGAGAGCCTGGAAGATACACGCTGGCTGTTCGAGAAAATGCCGCAGCGCAACGTGATCTCCTGGAACGTCATGGTGACAGCGTATGCCAAGCACGGTCTGGGAAGGAAAGCAGTGCAGATCACGGAGTACATGCAGCTCGATGGTGTAAAGCCGGACAACGTTACGTGTGTTGGTCTTCTAAACGTATGCACCGGCTCGGCCGATCTCAAGCTGGGAAGAAAGGTACACGGCTGGATAGCGGAAGGCAGGTGCGAGGCGGACTTAATCCTGTGGAACTCACTCCTAAACATGTACGGCAGGTGTGGAGAAGTGGAACAAGCGGAGATGGTCTTCGACGGGATCCTCCAGCGTAATGTCATCAGCTGGACAGCAATGCTCACGGCCTACTCGCGGCAGAACAGGCAAGACATGGCGCTGCTCCTCTTCCACGCCATCCATCTCAGCGGGGTGAAGCCGACGTGCATCACCTTTCTTGAGGCGCTGGATGCGTGTGTCGGTGCGGAGGCCCTGGACAAAGGGAGGCTGGTCCACTCCTGCGCTGTCCAGAGCGGGAACGACATCGACGTGTCGCTGGGGAGTGCCTTGGTTGCCATGTACGGAAGGTGTGGCTCGATCCGAGACGCAAAGGCATGCTTCGACGACACAGAAGTTCGGAAGAATCACGTAACTTGGTCGGCAATGATTGCGGCATTCGTCCAGCACGGGCAAGACAGGGAAGGACTCCAGCACTTGCGGTTCATGCAGCAGCAAGGACTAGACATGTCCCCGGCAACGTTTGCATCGACTCTAAGTGCGTGCTCCAACCTCGCCGACCTCCGAGAAGGCAAACGAATCCACTCATACGTGAGAGAGAGAAGATTCGACACCGAGGCTGCCACCGTCACGAATTCGCTCGTCACCATGTATGGAAAGTGCGGCAGCCTGGATTGTGCGAGAGAGGTCTTCGAGACGTCCCGTCGGCAGGACACCATCTGCTGGAACGCCATCATCTCGGGGTATGCTCAGCACAGCCAGACCAGAGACGCCGTGGAACTTTTCCACCGGATGCAACAGGAAGGCGTAGCTCCCGACCCCGTCACCTTCGTCTGCATCTTGAGCGTCTGTAGCCACGGCGGCTTGCTCGACGAAGGCGTCTACGCGTACGCGAGCATGGTCGAGCTGGGCCTCGAGCCAACGCAGGACAACTACGCTTGCGTCATAGATCTCCTGGGACGAGCAGGGAAGCTGCAAGAGGCCGAGGAGTTTATACAGTCGCTCGGCACCCGACCAGCGATCGAGACGCTCACTTCGCTGCTGAGCTCTTGCAAGAGCCACGGCGATGTACAGCGCGGGAGGCGAGCGGCAGAGGGGATTATGGAGATGGATCCCAGGAGCTCCTCGGCTCACGTTGTGCTGTCGAGCATTTACTCCGCAGACCCCGAAGAGTAGAACTACAACTTACAAGCAACGCTCATCAACACGTAGTTCGGCAGCAAGCTCGGCTTCACCAACTTCTAACTGTTCGGTGTTATGAGGTCGGTGTCGTGGAGTTCGTTCGCTCGCTCTCATTCATTTATCAGTGTTTCAAGCCACAGTGATGTGATTTCGTTCGTTTGGTTGTGGATGGCAGGCCGCAAGTTTATGAACAACGAACGATCCAAGAGTGCCGAGGAAGAGGACGGCATGGCATTACGCTTGCAAAGGCGAGAAGACTTGTAACTCGGCGAGCTGCCAAGGTCACGAGTTGAAAGTGGAGGTGGTGGACACGAAGAAGAAAGAAAGAGAAAGGACTAGACTGTTGGAAGAAAAGAATCGCAAGGTCAGTGGCGCAATTATCAGCAGTCGTTCGTTCATTTCATGTGCAGCGCCATTAAGTAGCAAAAGTTCAAACCACAGGAATATCCGAGCATCACAATGCCCTAAAAGAATATGCTCCATCGCTAGGAATATACTCACGCATATACTTAGAATATCCAGGCAAAAAACAAATATGCTTAAGCATATGCTCGAGCATATCTCGCAAAGGAATATGCTCGAGCATATAAGGGTTTAGTCACGCTTGAAGAACCTGGCAATGGACAATGTGGCTCTTGAGACGGTTCCTCCCCGCGATGTTGGACCACAAGTTGGTGACGAACGTCTTGAACAGCCCCTTGCCGGCGATGGTGTCCCAGAGCGCGCCGCGCCGCGCCGCGTCCTCGGAGTTGGCCACGTCCACCATGGTGATGCTCATGTTGTTGCGGATGATGCACAGCCGCCCCCCCAGCGGCAGCAGCGCCGCCGCCTCCAGCGCCCGCGAGTTCCCCAGGTGAGTCCGGCTGTCCACGGAGCGGTGCCAGGAATCAGCGGCGCCGTCGTAAACCCGGAGCTTGCAACCATCGGGGCAGTCGAGCGCGTAGAGCTGCCCGTTGAAGATGGCGCTCGGGTTCCTCCACCCGGACACCATCCCGTCGAGCACCGGCGACCAGTTGTCCGTGGCCGGGACGTAGACCTCGCTCATCACCTGCCTGTGCGAGCCCAGCCCCTTGAGAAACCACCGGCCGTGGTACACCACCCCGATGAACGGAACCATCGCCGTGCTCATGTCCGCAATGTATGACCACCTGTTCTTGTTCGGGTCGTAGACCTCGGCCGAGCGCAGCGATCGCTGCACGCCCTCGCACTCGCCACCCGCGACGTAGAGGCAGTTGTTGATCACGCAGCAGCCGAAGAAGTGGCGGCGGCGGTTCATGTCCGGGGCTCGGTGCCACTTGTTGGTCCGGGCGCTGTAGTAGACGACTCTCCTCATGGAGCCTTTTGCCGGGTCTTTGCCTCCGAAGAGGTAAAGGTGGCAGCCGCTGAGCACCGCGCAGCCGAAGCCCAGCGCCTCGCAGTACTCGAGAGGGACCGGCGGGAGTGGCTGCCACTGCTGGTAGCGAGGATCGAATGCGTGCCAGGAGATGTGCCCGTCCCTGTCGCGTTTGATCACGTAGATCCACTCCTCGGCCATCCCCAGGGCCTTGCGCTGCGAGTAGAAGAAGTTGCCGGCGAGGAGCCTGTACCACCTCTTGCAAACCACCCGGAGAGTCCTGTGATGGATGCGAGGAACTCTTACCAGGCATGCGATGGCGAGGTCGTCTGGGAGGCCCGGGATAAGCTGGCACGGGATCTTGGTCCGGTCGCCCCTCGAGTGCCTCGTCCTCGCCTTTGGGATCACAATTGTCGGCTTGACGTCGGGCTGGATGCAGTGCCGCGTCCCCGGCACGAATCGCCGGGCGTTGGTGACGGTGAGGCCAGCGTCCACGCCGCAGTAGCACAGCGCGCTCTCAGCCTGTGACAAAAGAAAGAATTCGTCACGAGAACTACCAAAGAATTCGTCACGAATAACTCAAGAACTACCAAAGAAACTCTAAACCCAAGAGGTACCAAGAACAAAACACTCTACCTGCATAGAATGGATGCCGCGGTGCATGGCGGAGGCTGGGACGACCTTCATGGATCCAAATCTCGGCAAAGACGCGCGATTGGAGCTCGCTAGGGATCTGCATTCACCTCTCGCGCGGCCGGCCTCCTCACGTCCCGACACCAGTGGACGCGGCAATGCGGCAGCTCATGCCGTCCAAGAACAGCTCTCGAGCATCCAAATCACTGCTACTCCACACCAGCGCTCAAGATCCCGGCCGTTTCCAAGGATTATCGTCGGACCTCCATCCTGGCGAGCGTAATCACGAGCTTGCTGCGCGAAATCTCGCATCTTCTTGCTGGATTTCGTGTGTGTGCCCGCCTACCTCACGGCCGCCGCTGCCGCATTGTTGCCGCAGCGCTTGCGATTCGCGGAGACGCGTCGTCGACCGCCATAGCCGCTGTGAGGCGAGGAGTTCTCTCTCAATCCCTAGTCCCTCTTTCTTCCTCCCTATCGCTCCTCTCTTTCTCGCCAGAGGACGCGCTCCGGACCAAAATGTGGGCAAAACACGATATACCCGCCATAGCCAAACTGAGGAGAGCTGCACGGAATGAGCCATGGCCCAGACCGCGTACGGCAGAACCATACGGAAGCTGTGCCTTTAAAAGCTCTACAGGCGAAGTTAATGGGCCAAAGACTCTCCCTCCATCGCGAACAAGCATTTACACCAGCCGAATAGAGAAACTTTAACCATGGGTGGAAAAAAAATATATTATTTTTCACTGACTGTCACTGGGCGTGGAGGGTCCCAAGTTCGATCCCCTCCAGCCCTTAAGAATGTGATGTTTTATATGGTGGATTATCATCTCACTTAAGCTTAAGCAGTCCTCCAAGAACGAATTCTTCTTTAAAATGGTGTCAGGTTGCGATAGCCCGGCGAGGACATCACGGATAGAACTTCCGTCACTGATGCCATGGAGCTCAATGCGGCCTTGAGGATCTCCTCCGGGCAACCAGGCTTGATGATATCTTTCACCTGTTTGGATGATCCGAAGCATGGTATCTTATAGACTAGAAACTTTAAAGAATGGACGTACCTTGTCAAGGTAGCTCCGGAGCTCCTGGATCCTGCCAATGTAGTCTCGATCCTCCACGGACAGAGTGATGGTCTTTAGATCGGCTCCAGGTCCGTCAAACTGGAGCGGTCCCGGATTCCGGTATAGATCATCCATGAGGAGCGCTGACGCGTTTTGCGACAGTAACCTGCGAGGAGATTTTGAGAAACAATCTTGCAAATGAAGATCTTCTAAAAACACTTACTCGTATGGCTTTCCCTTAAGGTCCACTCTAGCTGAGTGCACAGCCGGCTTTCCTATCTGTGAGACTCCCGGGCCCCTTTGCCACCGCTTGACAGACATCATCGCCTGCGTAGGAAAAACCGTGCTTGTTACGCGAGAATTATCGTTCAGTCTAGACTTACAGTGATTGGTGCTCCGCCACACCTCCATTGGTCGACAGATTCCTTCAAGTTCGTCACCGTCGCCATATAGCCATTCAGTCCGGCGCTTGCCAAGTGAAATGCTATGTGTCCAAGAGCCTGCAGAAACAGAGTGTGAAGCTCTTCATACAGAAAGCACACAAAGAGCTTACGTTTGCGTAGGTGCAATCAAAATTGGAAGGCAACGATCCTCGAGCTTGGTATCCGAAAAAATGGCAGATACCGTTGAACTTCTTTCCTTTGTAACTGCCAGCTTTCTGTGATCATGAAGAATGTATTGAGTGAGTGTGCGTGTCAAACTTAGCACTACAATACCGTTCTCCTTGTCATCTCTGTCTCAACAAGCTGACACAACAGTTTTTCCGTTTCTATCTGCAAAATAGAATAGCTATATTTTGTTAGCTTTTAGATATTGCAAAACACAAAGTGGTGCACACCTGCGAGAGCTGGACAGAATCGTCGGATTCCCTGTCCAAAAGAAACTGCAAAAAAAAAAGAGGTTCATATCAGACAAGAGAGAAAAGGAAAAAAGGAGAGAAAACTGTTGTTTGACCTGCTTTTTGATGAATGGTGGCAGAAACTCGAAAAGTGCGGACGCCCAGGGAGAGAGACGAGTTGGAATGTGCTCGACCTCAATATTCTGCTTTTGAAGGCCATGGATTTCCTAATCATAAAAAAACATCGCAACTCAAATCATTGCTCCAATGCTGTACACCATCTACCTGCAAGAGCGCATATACTTCAGGGATACTCTCAATGAGACCCTCTGGCAGAAGGATGACTCCATGGTACTTTTCTGGAAAAAAAACACCTCGTAAATTGACCAAATAGCAATAAAACCTTTCAGCGAAAACTGACCATGCTCTGCTCGGGCTTGAATAGCATCACAAATTTGCTTTGTAACGTCGAAAAGAGTCATTTTAGACGTGGCAACTTCCTCTCCTAGAATCACCTGCAAAAGAGCTGAATCAGATCCAATATTTCGTCCAAAACACAGACATACCATATTCGGATGCGACTGCAACGCACATTCCAGTGATACGTGAGATGCTCGCCGTCCCATTAGCCTGATGAAGTAGTAATACTGAAAACATCGCGAGTAAGTAAACCGTGATTGCAGTTGCAAGGAAAACAACCTTCTCTGCCGATAGCGCATCAGTGCTTATGTTGCTGATGAGCTGAGAGTTGACCTGCACCAAAACATATTAGAAATGCAAGCAAGAAGTCTCCGCAAGATCTGCTGCACCTTGCAAACAGTGTCAAAACCCACATCCGTCTCAACAAACGGATTTTTCAAGTCTCCATCGATAGTGGCAGGCACCGCGATAACCTGCGAAGCAAGGATCTAGCCGCACTACATTATTATGTTTTACGTTGCCACCTTTGTGCGACACTCCGTTGCAGCAAAGTTTTCAGCGAGATGAGCAGCATCCGTGCTCGTTCCACAACCTGCAGCCAACAATCTCGTGTTATTAGCTCCCACAATCATCCGTTCGACGTTGCAAAACTTACCTCCAATCAAAACGATGCCGTCCAGCTTCATAGCTTCGCAAGCTGCCCTTGCATCATCCACCTGCTGCACAGACTTGATCTGATCCTTGGTCCGCCCAAGAAGGTCGTAGCCACCTGAACAAAAAGAAGAAAACCTTTCAAACTCCCTTGCTTGTATCGAAAATGTTTCTACCTTGGTTACGATAAACAGCAAGCACATCCGCAGTGATCTCCACAGACTTTTGGGCGAAGAGTCCATCAGTGCCACCTAAATTCAAGCTTGAGGACAAGGACATGATAAAAAAAAACTCTGGACATCCATACCAACGATTCCAATCAGGACGTTGTCTGGGTTGTGAGCCTTCAATGCATCAAAGAGGCCAGCAACAATGTTATGTCCTCCTGGGGATTGCCGTCCGCAAAAGACGACTCCCACCCTGCCAGCAAAAGCATCACACAGCTCATCCTTGAAACAAAACAAGAAAAAAAAAAAAAACCACAGACCTTAGTGGCGATAGCTTCTTCTCGCCAGTGGATTTCTTGCCTGGAAGCAAATGCACTAGAGGTTGCCCATAAGTGAGCGAGAACGATCTCTGGATAGCCAGCGCGTCTGACGCATCCATGGCAGTGGTGGCATCTCCACAGACAAGCTGGACGTTGGGAGCCTGCAGATCAATCATCCAAGTTTTTTCCGGAAAGGCCGCGAATTAAAAGAAGAAAAAGAAATTTCTCGCAGGCAAAAGCACCAAGACAAGGACAGGAGAAAAATCTTCCCAGATTCACGCAGTTCCCGACGAAATCTACATGCGGCAGCAATGCGCATCACTAGATGCTCCCAAGAACACGAAAGATCAAGAATCCGGCGAATGCAATCCCGGAAACGCCCGATTTCGCCAGGAAAAGGCATACCTCGAGCGCTGGCGGCAGCGAAACCTTGTAGCCGCGACGAATACCCTGGATTCCATCGACCGCTCCCATCGCGCGCTCCCAAGGCTCCTCTCTAACAGCGAAAGCTCTCGTCTCTCAACCTAGCTCCTCTGTTGCTCCAAAATGTATGGCAATTAGCACTAATCTGTGTTTAATATCACACAAACCCAACCTGGTTGACGGGTTGACGGGCTGTTGAAGGTCTGAAAATACGTCACCGTCACGTGACCGTCCGATATTTGGTGGATGCGGATAAGGATATTGGCATATTCGATTTATAGTTTTAAAAATTACAGCCTTTATCTTCATCCTTAGAATATTCTTAAGCCCATTAAAAGACTTTAGGGCAACAATCCTTAGGGTAAGTCCTAGGAATGGGTTTGATTTTGCTGTTTCATGACGATGATATCTGCATCTTATGAGACCATGCCTTATCAATAAAGATCTGGTAAATGCCACCTGTGGTACCATTGCATTCAGCTCCTGGAAATGAACACTCCAAAACACGATTGGTGAAGCTCAAAATCTTTAGCAACCACACTCTGTGAAGTTGTTTTATATACATTGGAGCATGGGAAGTGATGATCAAAGGGGAAGAACTATTGTTATATTGGCTAGCTGGCTTGTACGACTACTACAAAGACTCAATCTCAAAACCAGATTACATGCAAAATTATAATATGCCACCAAAATAAGCTTAGAAGGATAGATTGGTCTATGGTAAATCTTTTCTCCAGAAGTACCACCTATTCCAGCATAAAGTTCAACTACATAACTTGCAAACTCTACAAGCATGGATGAATAATGGCCTTTAATTATTGCTTATAGATTTAACTTGTTATTTGTTATGGAGTTTGTATTAATTTACAAAAATAAAATGGATTTTGAGCAAAATAATAAACAGATCAGCCATTGGAAAAGTGTAAAAACATTGGTTTTTCTCATCCAGGACATGGTCATCAAGCACACTCAAGGTTCTTACAGGGAAGCTATGCATAGGGCTTGGGCAGTTGAAGAGGTTAGGCTGGCTCCTCAGCTGTACAACATTGACCAGCTTCCTGGAGGATGCTGGTCTATCTATCTTGCAAGTGAAGATAGAGTACCTAGGGGAGGACTAGCATCTGCTTCATGGGCACCAGCAGGCACAAGAGTTGTGGGCCGAGGAGCTCAAGATGCTAGACAAAGCACACGGAATCCCAATCACGCCCTCAGGTGACATTGGGGTGCATGAAGACATTAGAGACGTGAACATGATGGTGAGGGTCAGTTATCCCAGCAGGCAAGTGGAGGTCAAATTCATTGACTTCGACTGGGCTGCTGTGGAGGGGGTTGGGCGATGCCCGTATTTCATGAACAAGGTTGACATCAAGTGGCCGGCAGGAGTGTCGGGTGGCCAGGTGATGCTACAGAAGCATGACAAGGAACTCCTTGGCATGTCTCGAGCTGAGCAGCCTAAGGAACTTCTTCTTCCAGTGGAAGCGTCTTCCGAATCTGAAGAAGGGTGCCGCTTCGCTTTGTGAACATGAAGGCACGTGGAACAAGCCGAGCCAGCGGATCGGCTGTGGCTCTTGGCTCTTGGCTGCCGCCACCGGAATGCCATGGCCTGGAGCATCGATCACCGGCTACAACAAGTATGCGCTAGATTCCAGCACAAGAAAATGCAATGTGGATCGCCATCGCACTGCGAGCGGATGGAGCGTCAGGGAACATATTTTCCGGTACTCAGCTCGTATCACTCCAATCCAGCAGAATGTGGGTATAGAGGAAAGGGTTTCTTTCTTGGATCGATCGCTGCATTATTTCCTGGGGTTTTAGATTGACCGGTAGCCTCCGCACGCCAGCCGAAATCCTGGTCACGGATTCTCCCTGATGGCTGTCTTCCGGATCTACAACTGGCTCCAATTCTATCTCTTTTCTTATTGTCTGTGTTTCCTGTGCTTCATGTCGGTTTTACTTAAGTTTATATTAGCATATTCGATTTATAGTTTACACATATATTTAAGGGCAACAATCCTTAGGGTAAGTCGTAGGAATGGGTTTGATTTTGCTGTTTTATGACAATGATGTGCGCATCTTACATCTTGACATTGAAACAGAAACATGGACAGAATTGGAGCAAGTGCAACTAGAAGCAGATGAGCGTGTGGCTGCAATTCATGCTTCTGCAGGCGGTAATCTCCATGTCTTCGTAGTGAAGTTGGTTCCTGTATGGGGGATGCGGAAATATCCTCAAAAGTGCCCTCCAAATCCAGGACGGCCAGCCCTTTACAAAATGAACCTGAAAGATGATGGCCTCAAGTGGACAACAATCTCAACAGCTTTCATGAAGCCAGGTCAGCAGTATTATGCTACAGTTGATGAAGATACAATTCATGCCTTTGGAGTAAACAAGACTCAGGTATGCTCAGCAAGTGAAGACAAGTGGGTAAAAATTGGACGTGTGGCTGGTTTAGATACATTAGGGATAATTACGAATGTGATCTCGAACGGGGCAGATCGTGTGATTGGGTTATATGAAAGTAGAGAATTGAGGTATTACAATGCAGGTCAGAATTCCTAGGCAGAGCTTTATGCTGACCTCCCTTAAGAGTTTAAGCACTATGGTGCAAAGATGACTATGGTTCAAGGGAAGGTGGTTGTTGTACAGTCTGGAAACCTTCGCTATTACAATGAGGAAGCTAAACAATGGGAAGAATTTGAGGAACTTCCAGGAGTTTTAGATCAAGAAAAATCGTGGATTTTTAGGTTGCAAGGGATGCGCTATGCTCCTGTGGTGTTTGCTACGAAGCGTCACTGTCATGGGCTCTTTAGAGGTACTATTGATTGGGAGCACAAAACTGTGACATGGAAAAGGCAGCGGATTTCAGAAAATGTAAAGACGTATTTTATTGGCATCATGGCTGCCGCATAAATTTTTAATTTCAAATATATATATATATATTCTTCGAATCTTAAAACTCTTTTGACTGGAACTATAATCTTTTTTCATGTTCTTCCAAAGGAGTTTGGAAACGAAAACGAATTGTCGTGTGAGATCATTGCTAAGTATTATCCAATGTATACATGTTTATAAAGGTCATTAGCGCTGAGCTGGAGGCATGAGACCATGCCTTATCAATAAAGATCCTGTGGTACCATTGCATTCAGCTCCTGGAAATGAACACTCCAAAACACGATTGGTGAAACTCAAAATCTTTAGCAACCACATTTATATATACATTGGAGCATGGGAAGTGATGATCAAAGGGGAGGAATTATTGCTGTATTGGCTTGCTGGCTTGTATGACTACTACAAAGACTCAATCTCAAAACCAGATTACATGCAAAATTATAATATGCCACCAAAACAAGCTTAGAAGGATAGATTGGTCTATGGTAAATCTTTTCTCCAGAAGTACCACCTATTCCAGCATAAAGTTCAACTACATAACTTGCAAAGTTTACAAGCATGGGTGAATAATGGCCTTTAATTATTGCTTATAGATCTAACTTGTTATTTGTTATGGAATTTGTATTAGTTTACGAAAATGAAATGGATTTTGGGCAAAATAATAAATAGATTAGCCATTGGAAAAGTGTAAAAACATTGGTAATGCAATCAATTTTGGGCAAAATAATAAATAGATCTCAAGGTTCTTACAGGGAAGCTATGCACAGGGCTTGGGCAGCTGAAGAGGTTAGGCTGGCTCCTCAACTATACAACATGGACCAGCTTCCTGGAGGATGGTTGCAAGTGAAGATAGAGTACCTAGGGGAGGACTGGCATCTGCTTCATGGGCACCAGCAGGCACAAGAGTTGTGGGCCGAGGTGCTCAAGATGCTAGACAAAGCACACAGAATCCCAGTCACGCCCTCAGGTGACATTGGGGTGCATGGAGACATTAGAGACGTGAACGTGATGGTGAGGGTCAGTTATCCCAGCAGGCAAGTTGAGGTCAAATTCATTGGCTTCGACTGGGCTGCTGTGGAGGGGGTTGGGCGATACCCGTCTTTCATGAACAAGGTTGACATCAAGTGGCCGGCAGGAGTGTCGGGTGGCGTGATGCTACAGAAGCATGACAAGGAACTCCTTGGCATGTCTCAAGCTGAGCAGCCTAAGGAACTTCTTCTTCCAGTGGAAGCGTCTTCCGAATCTGAAGAAGGGTGCCGCTTCGCTTTGTGAACATGAAGGCACGTGGAACAAGCCGAGCCAGCGGATCGGCTGTGGCTCTTGGCTCTTGGCTGCCGCCACCGGAATGCCATGGCCTGGAGCATCGATCACCGGCTACAACAAGTATGCGCTAGATTCCAGCACAAGAAAATGCAATGTGGATCGCCATCGCACTGCGAGCGGATGGAGCGTCAGGGAACATATTTTCCGGTACTCAGCTCGTATCACTCCAATCCAGCAGAATGTGGGTATAGAGGAAAGGGTTTCTTTCTTGGAGTGGACGCTCGATCGATCGCCGCATTATTTTCTGGGGTTTTAGATTGATCGGTAGTCTCCGCACGCCAGCCGAAATCCTGGTCACGGATTCTCCCTGATGGCTGTTTTTCCAACTGGCTCCAATTCTATCTCTTTTCTTGTTGTCTGTGTTTCCTGTGCTTCATGTCGGTTTTACTTAAGTTTTGGGGATAAGGATATAGCATATTCGATTTGTAGTTTACACTTTTAGACTTCCATATATTTAAGGGCAACAATCCTTAGGGTAAGTCGTAGGAATGGGTTTGATTTTGCTGTTTTATGACAATGATGTGCGCATCTTACATCTTGACATTGAAACAGAAACATGGACAGAATTGGAGCAAGTGCAACTAGAAGCAGATGAGCGTGTGGCTGCAATTCATGCTTCTGCAGGCGGTAATCTCCATGTCTTCGTAGTCAAGTTGGTTCCTGTACGGGGGATGCGGAAATATCCTCAAAAGTGCCCTCCAAATCCAGGACGGCCAGCCCTTTACAAAATGAACCTGAAAGATGATGGCCTCAAGTGGACAACAATCTCAACAGCTTTCATGAAGCCAGGTCAGCAGTATTATGCTACAGTTGATGAAGATACAATTCATGCCTTTGGAGTAAACAAGACTCAGGTATACTCAGCAAGTGAAGACAAGTGGGTAAAAATTGGACGTGTGGCTGGTTTAGATACATTAGGGATAATTACGAATGTGATCTCGAACGGGGCAGATCGTGTGATTGGGTTATATGAAAGTAGAGAATTGAGGTATTACAATGCGGGTCAAAATTCCTGGGCAGAGCTTTATGCTGACCTCCCTAAAGAGTTTAAGCACTATGGTGCAAAGATGACTATGGTTCAAGGGAAGGTGGTTGTTGTACAGTCTGGAAACCTTCGCTATTACAATGAGGAAGCTAAACAATGGGAAGAATTTGAGGAACTTCCAGGAGTTTTAGATCAAGAAAAATCGTGGATTTTTAGGTTGCAAGGGATGCGCTATGCTCCTGTGGTGTTTGCTACTAAGCGTTACTGTCACGGGCTCTTTAGAGGTACTATTGATTGGGAGCATAGAACTGTGACATGGAAGAGGCAGCGGATTCCAGAAAATGTAAGGACGTATTTTTGGGGCATCATGGCTGCCGCATAATTGTTTTATTATTTTGTTATTTCAATTATATATTCGAATTTTTGGTTTTTTGACTCTTTTGTCGGCGAGGACGAATGCATTTACGACTTTTTCATGTTTAAAAAAGGGAAAATGTAAGTGGATCACGACTCAAGCCAGGTGGCTGTATGCCATGTGGCTCTAACAAGATCTTATCTCATCTGTTAAGTACAAAGAAATGGTGCAAAGCCACCACATAAAGAGAGGAGCTATAGGTAGCATTGATCTCTCTCGAGAGCGTCGCCTGGACAATCCTAGAAATTTCTATCTGGGTGGCCACCACTTGGCAATAGATCCAATGGCTGCGTCACACCAAAAGGTGATCTTGAACGCCCAGGGACTGGATTTTCCCAGTTTGAATTGTACATGGGAATCCTAGAGGCAACGACTCCCAGAGTTATAGAGATTCACTTTGTTTTGATAAGAACTAGAAAATGAATCTTCGCTTCAAAGCTTCAAAGTGGTTATATCGACTTGCCAAGGTATTTGACAGACATCATTGAGCTGCCATCATTGAGCTTTACAAATTGGTGAAACTACAAATCTTTAATGGTCATCAACCATATGCAAAAGTGTCCACTCTCCCCTACGTTGTTTGCAATATACATTGGAGCGTTGGAAGTGATATTAAAGGAGAAGAATTATCGTATACTCGCTTCTATATGCTGACGACTTGCTGCTGGTTGCCCCGGATGCAGACACACTCGCGAGCTTCTGTGTGAAGGCAGGAGTGCAAGTATACTTGGGCAAAACGCAGATATTATCTTCCAGGATATGGTGAGCTTGTGGAAGAGACACAAGCTTGCAAATACCTAGGATACGTGCACAAACAAGGAACATGGACTGAAGGTGTCAAAGATCATGTGAAAGCCGCACAAAGTATATAATAGTTTCTAGTCAGACTGTCATAATAATACAGTCACAGATTGGAAGACTATTCTATAATGCTAAAGTGCCACCAGTTGCCCTTTATGCATGTGAAGTCACAGCTCCAGGACTACCCCGATATGTATTATCTGGGGTATGTTAGAAGCACTTCACACAAACTTCATCCAGCATGAACCACAGTGGAAGGAATTGCAAGAATGGATGGAACACCTGGGATTAGACCTGGAAGACGTTCTATCCAATAATTGGAACAACCAATATTGGACAGACCAAGCTATGCAACACTGGTTTGCCAGAAAGACAACAACTGCTACAAAATATGAGATTTATCTTGTTATAGTCATACAGATGCCGTGCACATCAACATTGCAGGCCATGTGTACTGCAGGAATATCACGCTGTGACCGAAAGCAAGTCGAGGATGTGTACCACGTCCTCTTTGGGCGAGATCAGGTGACACTGCTTAGCTCCAAAACTCTTGTTCTTCAAAGAGATGGAGAGGATCCGCGAAGAATATGAACACAAACTAGAAACTAGCGAACTAGCTATTGGATTATATCTTATATGTGATCACTGGTATTAGAAGAAGTTCACTTTTCATTAAACAATCACAGATTGATAGTGTGGTGTGATGCTTGAGCGTAGTCTCTATTGGTGTGGTGATACCAGCAGCACACTATATAAGCCTCTTATCTACACGAAGGCTTAAATAAATCAGCTGCAAAAGGATGAGAAGCATAGGACTTTCCCTCAATCTTAGTTATGGAAAGGAGATATTCAGATGTATTTCCCTTATTATGTGTGTATGATCTCAAAAAGCAAATGGTAAAAGCAATCGAAGTGAGTACCAACTCGGCTACTAGACCAACATGGCTGCACAAAGTTAGAACGCTCCGGAACATCAACTCGTCCGGCTTGACACCCTCGAGATTCATAAGCTGGAAGATTTCCACTGCTCGATCATAGTGCCCGTTCTGAGCATTGGTTGTCCAGGAAACCAAGGTGCACATCTTCATGCTCTCCAACATGGTGCTCAAGTTGAAAGTTGCGTGATCCAGCAGACACTGGTCTTGCGCAGGATCTCGTGAACGGCCTCGTCAAAATGGCAAATGCGACGATCCACGGTACTGGATTCTTCTCCGGGATTTGATCAAAGATGTTCTTCGTGAGGGCGACGAAGCCCTGGTGGCTGTCGTCATCGCCGTCCACGCACCACGTCTTGATCCGGCATGAAATCAAAGATCTCTCTCGCGCCCTCCAACGCTCCATACGTCTCCACTCCATTCGCAAAAGTAAAATACAGAAAAACCCCCCTCTGGTATTCACCGCTGTACTGGTGAAGGGGAACCGATGGAACATCCTGTCATTCTGGGCGTAGCACAGTGGTAGGACACGAGATCCTTGGCCGACATTTTGTCGACGGTCGATTTCGCTGCCACAATTTGCCCCTGGTGCGCGAGCGCCATTATCATCGAGTTCCATGGCGCTCTGAGAAGCAATCAAACATAGACTCTCAGTCACGGATACGGGATGCTGCCACAAGCGCGGTTCCAAGAGACGGAACTCCGTGTTCTTGGAAAGCTCAAGATGCCCGGACTGGGCATACAGTGTAATGAGTGAGTTCCAAGCAACCACCTCATGATGCGGCATAGAATCAAAGATCTTGTTTACCTGGCCGCGATTGGAGGTCCGGATGTAGGATTGTTCGACTGTGTTGCAGGACACAGGATTTCTCTGGGGCATTCAATCGAACAAGATTGACGCCGCGTCGATCGAATGCCTCGTGTGTTCTTGCTGCGCGCATTTGCCAGTGAAAGGGAATATTGCGCGATCCAAGAGCCAAACCCTAGGGATCGAAGAGCATTCCGTTCAGACAAAAGAATTTTGATTGGGTCTCTGGCTGTGGATTCGAACCTGTGATACATTTCTTTATTCTAGCCAGATATCCGGCCACCAGGTTCCCGTCCAAAGTGTACACTAATTGCTTCTTAACGTATACCGTACAGCAGCGCAAGCTTTTTTGTTTTGTAGGCACAAATTCTGAGCACGGTGCTCAGTTCGTTGCTGCTGTCAAGCTCAAGAAAGAAACCATTCTCTTCTCGATGGAATGGAACTCTCACTTGTGTTTTGGGACACGTTTTATTTAAAATCCCGAGGCCATGGCAAACAAAGTGGGTTGGATGGACTCTGCGTCTCAATCTGAGCAAGCAACTGATGCAAAAGCTACTTCTGAGAAGCAAAATATAAGTATGCTGCAACAAGAACCAGCAACATTCGTTTAAGGTAGTGTCCTGGAAGATGGCTTGTTTGAGCTCGAGTTTGATTTGATCCATGGTCCCATCTATTGTCAAAGCTGGAGGTCCATTGGTTTCAATTCTTTCAAATCCTGTACTCTAGCTCCAAGTTTGATGCCTTTTCCTAGCAATAATATATTGCTCCAAACCGTGAAAGTTTACTCAACAAGAAAAACTCCAGGGTTGCACCAGAAATCCAATAAACCAGGGAAGCTCTTAAAGAAAATCTTAGATTCAATATAAACAAGTCACACCTCATGGAATGGGTGGTGATCTTGGTAGTGAAGCTTGTCTTCAAACACTTGGTTTTGGGTGCCAAAACTATGGCCATGATGTGAGAGGCTTGATTGAGCTCAAACGAGAGCAAGCTTTCTCAAAAGTTTCCAAAGGGCAGATCAAAAGTATACCAGGTCCGGCGTGGAGTGACCACAATGCATGGAAAATCGATCTAGACAAGAGTATAAGCAAAATGAGCACAAGAAGAACCATACATACCGGAGAAAAGCAGTGCTTGTGCATGTAGTTTGAAAATGTCTAGCTTGGGAGACGCACGATGAGATCAACTCGACTCATAGAGCACACCCGGTAGCGGCAGACGCCCGGGTAAAGAGCCCCCTCGGTGGAATGCGATCGAAAGTGTGGAGCATTAGCTTATAATAGCAATGGCAGTGGTTTTCCATGGCATCGTTTTTGAGCATCACAAGTTTCACACAAACTAACTTCAATGCAAAAAATAAAATTATGGTACAACCCATAATATCCTTCTCAATATATTTATAAATTAAATTTTGTGATACAAAAGCTAATGAAGAGCATGTTTGCATCAATCTAAAAAACAAGCACAACAAAGTTTTGCTCAACAAATGATTATTAAACAATCCTCCATGAATCCATTTTTTATAATACAATGTGATTCACTTTATAATAAGTGCAATAAGAATCATCAATGATCGATATAATCCCAACATAAATTTAATAAAGATTCAATCACTTCAATATTGATCACTAACTCTTCCTCTTGCAAGACTAGTAATGTCCATGACTAAATCATTTCTCAATAAGAAGGTAAAGTTGAACTCAACTAAACAAATTTATCTAGAACATAATTAACTCAAACTTGCCACTTAACTCATTTGAAAGTCAATATAGTAACTAACTAGTAAGTGCATAAATGCTAACGATATAAAGCTACAACAAAATTATTAACACTATCTGCATCAAGATTAATGAAACTTAATATCAATCTTATGAAAAGGCATTTTATCTCTCTCTAATCTCAATGTCAATAATGTCAATATCAATGCACCACTTCAATGTTATCAACACCAAAATATAGTTAAAAGTAAGAGTGAATTACCATTCAACACTCTTTAGCAACCAAGCTAAACCAAAGTCAAAGATACCTTAAATTAATCCTTCAACAATACTTAGCTACAAATAATAAATACATTATCAATGAGTGAATCACTACGTCCAAGGCTTAATAAAATTTAACACCATAGACTAAATGCAATTAAATGTTATTAACAAAGTAAAATCAACATGCTAATATGGAAAAGCCATGTAAATTTATCAATACAATCATCTGCAATACCATTTGATAAAGCAAACCTAAACAATCACTCTTCAACTTGCCTTCACAAAACTTAAATATTAAATTCATGTCATCAAGTTGTATACTTGTTTAATATGAAGGTAATACCTTAAGTACAAGATATAGAAAGATGGACAAGCATAGTTAAAATGATTACTCAAATCCAACTCAACTACAATAAGCATACCAACACATCTAGCCAATAACTTTGAGCATGTCTTGAAAAGACTAACTTGCATAATTAACACTCATCAGAAACTAAAATGAAGACCATGGGATGAATTCATATATGTACACAACCTCATAATAAACAAAGTTACAATATAAGTACTAACACCTCAACCTCAAATAACTAAGTTAAACATCACCATCATTAACTAAGATATAAGTTTACCAAGACCAAATCAAGATCAATGAGAGCTCACTATTATCATAGTGTTTAATGACATGCAAGGTTACCACTAAGTATAATGCTTAATCAATTTGGTGGCTAAGGTTTAAGGTGAGAATGGGTCAATTGTGGCTGCTTTATGTGCCATTTGACTGAAAATTGCTCTAGTGAAAAACTAGAAGACACTAGGAAGATTGTACTTACAAGGTTTCACAAAGATTTAATAGTTGGGTTGTGAGATTTGTCTACTCAAGTAATATAGTTCAAGCAAATGAAATTCAATGTAAGTTCAAATGGCTGGCTCTCTTAGTTGATGCATTTGTTTCTAGATCATGTCGGTTAGAAGCTGAACTTAGTTATAGAGATTATGCCTTTAGAATTTCAGGAAGATCAAATGGTGGAGAAAGAAGATTTAAGTATTTGAGTCCTCAACTTGTTGCTTAGACTTGTCATTCATTACTCCATGGTTCTCTTTTTGGGGGTCTGGAGGCTTGCTTCATAGACAGTGGTGAGCTCAAGCAAGGTGAAAGAGATCCTCCTCATCCCTAAGACTTGTAAGATGATTCTTGCCAAGGATTAGGAGCTTGTAGTGATGGTGTCGTGTGTAACCTTGCTTCAAGTGTATCGGTCTTGAAGACTTTTCAAGGAGGTGGCTCTTCTTGTGAGCTTCTTCAAGGTTAGCAGTGGTGGAGGTGTGGAAACAAAGTTCCCCACGTGAGGACAATTCCATCACCAACACTTTGGCAAACCTTCAACTTCTCTACATCTTAGATCACGTTAGTGAGAAGCTAAACCTGGTTATAGAGATTATGCCTTTAGAATTTCAAGAAGATCAAATGGTGGAAGAAAGAGATCTAAATATTTGAGTCCTCGACTTGTTGCTTAGACTTGTAATTTGTTACTCCATAATTCTTTTTTTGGGGGATTGGAGGCTTGTTCCATGGACAATGGTGAGCTCAAGCAAGGTAAAGGAAATCCTCCTCATCCCTAAGACTTGTAAGGTGATTTTTGCCAAAGATTAAGAATTTGAAGTGATGGTGTCGTGTGTGACCTTGGTTCAAGTGTGTCGGTTTTGAGGACTTCTTGAGGAGGTGGTTCTTCTTGTGAGCTTCTTCAAGGTCAATAATGGTGGAGGTTTGGAAATAAAGCTCCTCACATGAGGAGGATTCTGTCACCAACACTTTGGCAAACTTTTAGCTTCTCTATGGCAAATGAGGGTGTTTAGTGATGATGAATAAGTTTGGGTGTTTTTGGCCCTAGCTATGAAGACACTCAAGATAAATGTCCATCCTACCAAAGAGTGGAAACATGAATTTGGCCCAAGTCCCTTCACAAGGATTTCAAGGTTTGTGACTCATGTACATATCTAGCAATGGCACAAGTGTATGGATGACCATACTTCAAAGGTACAAGTTTTGATAGAGACCTTTATCAAGGTTGTTAGTCAGAGTTGTCACTCGTTTTTGAAGAGATCCGAGCAAAGGCACCAACAAAAGCACTCAACACCGACAAGAGCAATATAATGGTATTGAGTCTCAATAGGGTCTAATCATCAATAGCTTACAGTTGGGGCAGATATGAAAGTGCATAAGAGGAAATCAAAGGAGAGCAATGTACCTCCATGGTTTCAAGGAATACACATGGTTTAATGTACTTTGGCTGAGAGACTCAATGAAGCAAAAGATGATGTAAGGCATGCCCTTTGAAGGAATCAAGAGAGGCAAGTATTCACGAGTGATTGTGAACACCAATGGATAGATGGTGTTTTGGATTCCACAATCACAATAGCATGGGCCATTAAACTTATAAGCAACTCTCCTCTCAAGATTGACCCCTTTCTCCTTTTGGGGATCAAAAAAAATAAGTTCATGAGCAATTCCCCTTTCAAGACTGACCTCTTAACACTTAGAGGTTTTCTAGAAGTACCTTCATGTGAAGACTACCTATTGCTCTTCATTGGTTTTGTGTATAACGAAACTTTCTATTATGGCTCTTTGCCGGTTTTGTGCCTTAACAAAACTCAGCCCAAAGTTGGTTTTTCTAGAGAATAAAAACCTCATTTAACTAAGCATAATGTTACAAAAGAAAGTCATAAGGATCACTTTTTTTAAAAAAGTGCAATGGCCACTTTTTTACATCAACTCCAAACTTTATTTAACTCAATTGCTTTAGCCCAAAAAGTTAATATCTCTTTTTTAAGTTGCATCATACAAACTATGTACTAAACTAAAGTAAGTTAGAACCCTTTCACTAATTTGTATTAACTTAAGAAAATAAAAATGTTTTTGGGATTAACAAATCAGCTATTAAAAAAGTGTAAGAATATTGGTTTTTCTCATCTAGGACATAAGTACACTCAAGGTTCTTATGGGAAGCTGTGCACAGGGCTTGGGCAGCTGAAGAGGTTAGGCTGGCTCCTCAGCTATAATATAGACCAGCTTCCTAGAGGATGGGTGCAAGTGAATTTGGAGTACCTAGGGGAGGACTGGTGTCCACTTCATGGGCACCCACAGGCACAAGACAAAGCACACGGAATCCCAGTCACAGGTGACATTGGGGTGCATGGAGATGTTAGAGATGTGAACGTGATGGTGAGGGTCAGTTATCCCAGCAGGCAAGTATAGGTCAAATTCATTGGCTTCGACTGGGCTGCTGTGGAGGGGGTTGGGTGATACCCGTATTTCATGAACAAGGTTGACATCAAGTGGCCAGCAAGAGTGGCCAGGTGATGCTACAGAAGCACGGCAAGGAGCTCCTTGGAATGTCTCAAGCTGAGCAGCCTAAGGAACTTCTTCTTCCAGTGGAAGCGTCTTCTGAATCTGAAGAAGGGTGCCGCTTCGCTTTGTGAACATGAAGGCACGTGGAACAAGCCGAGCCAGCGGATCGGCTGTGGCTCTTGGCTCTTGGCTGCCGCCACCGGAATGCCACGGCCTGGAGCTACAACAAGTATGCGCTAGATTCCAGTGCAAGAAAATGCAATGTGGATCGCCATCGTGCTGCGAGCAGATGGAGCGTCGGGGAGCATATTTTCCGGTACTCAGCTCGTCACTCCAATCCAGCAGAATGTGGGTATAGAGGGAAGGATTTCTTTCTTGGAGTGGACGCTCGATCGATTGCTACATTATTTCTTGGGGTTTTAAATTGATCGGTAGGCTCCACGCACCAGCCGAAATCCTGGTCACGGATTCTCCCTGTGTTTCCATGTCGGTTTTACTTAAGTTTTGGGGACAAGGATATTAGCATATTCGATTTATGTTTACCTTCCATATATTTAAGGGCAACAATCCTTAGGGTAAGTCGTAGGAATGGGTTTGATTTTGCTGTTTTATGACGATGATGTACGCATCTTACATCTTGATATTGAAACAGAAGCATGGACAGAATTGGAGCAAGTGCAGCTAGAAGCAGATGAGCGTGTGGCTGCAATTCATGCTTCTGCAGGGGGTAATCTCCATGTCTTCGTAGTCAAGTTGGTTCCTGTACGGGGGATGCGGAAATATCCTCAAAAGTGCCGTCCAAACCCAGGACGGCCAGCCCTTTACAAAATGAACCTGAAAGATGATGGCCTCAAGTGGACAACAATCTCAACAGCTTTCATGAAGCCTGGTCAGCAGTATTATGCTACAGTTGATGAAGATACAATTCATGCCTTTGGAGTAAACAAGACTCAGGTATACTCAGCAAGTGAAGACAAGTGGGTAAAAATTGGACGTGTGGCTGGTTTAGATACATTAGGGATAATTACGAATGTGATCTCAAACGGCGCAGATCGTGTGATTGGCTTGTATGAAAACAGAGAATTGAGGTATTACAATGCAGGTCAGAATTCCTGGGCAGAGCTTTATGCTGACCTCCCTAAAGAGTTTAAGCACTATGGTGCAACGATGACTATGGTTCAAGGGAAGGTGGTTGTTGTACAGTTTGGAAACCTTCGCTATTACAATGAGGAAGCTAAACAATGGGAAGAATTTGAGGAACTTCCAGGAGTTTTAGATCAAGAAAAATCGTGGATTTTTAGGTTGCAAGGGATGCGCTATGCTCCTATGGTGTTTGCTACTAAGCGTTACTGTCACGGGCTCTTTAGAGGTACTATTGATTGGGAGCATAAAACTGTGACATGGAAGAGGCAGCGGATTCCAGAAAATGTAAAGACGTATTTTTGGGGCATCATGGCTGCCGCATAATTGTTTTATGATTTTGTTATTTCAATTATATATTCGAATTTTAGTTTTTGACTCTCAGAGAACGAATGCATTTACGATCTTTTTCATGTTTAAAAAGGGGAAAATGTAAATTTTTGCTTTGATAAAGGTACAGGGAGGGCGTTCTGAGAATTAGGGTTAGGGTTAACGCAGGGGCCCGGGCATGGCGCTCGTCTCGAATGGCCTCGGTGTCGCGCTCCCGGCAGGCGATCATCACCCGGTGGCGCCACAGCAGCAGCAATCTCGTGATGAGGAGCCGCCGATGCCGCCGGCGCAGGTAGCAGCAGCAGGAGTAGCAGTAGAGCACACGGATTCTTCCGACCCTAGCGCCGGCACTGCCGCTCAAGATCAGGCAAGTGCCCCCAAGCTTCTCATCTCGGCCGCATTCAACCAGGACTATGGTTGTTTCGCGTGCGGCACAAACACAGGCTTCCGGATCTACAATTGCGATCCCTTCAAGGAGACGTTCCGGCGAGAGGTACCAAACGCAGGGATTGCGCTCGTAGAGATGCTCTTTAGGTGCAATATCCTCGCGATCGTGGGCGGTGGGCCGATCCCTCGCTACCCTCCGACCAAAGTCATGATCTGGGACGATCACCAGGGCCGCTGCATTGGGGAGCTTGCATTCAGGTCCGAGGTTAGAGGGGTGAAGCTCCGCAGGGACAGGATAGTCGTGATCCTGGAGCACAAGATCTACGTTTACAATTTCGTGGACTTGAAGCTACTTCACCAGATTGAGACGATCGCCAACGGCAAGGGACTGTGTGCATTGTCCCCGAGCTCCACGACGCCGATTCTTGCTTGTCCGGGACTCCACAAAGGGCAGGTTCGTGTGGAACACTACGGACTAAGAAAAACCAAGTTCATCCCGGCGCACGATTCCAATCTGGCTTGCTTCAGTCTCTCGCAGGATGGGAAGCTCCTTGCTACTGCCAGCACCAAGGGGACGCTCATCCGGATCTTTAACACTATGGATGGAACTCGTCTCCAAGAGGTAAGACGTTTTCTTTTGGTTCTTTGGATGGCTATTAACTTCGGCTTTTCACTTTTGCTTTCCCAGCTGCGGAGGGGAGCAGATAGAGCACAGATTTTCAGCATTGCCTTCTCGCCCAACGCTCAATGGCTTGCCGTTTCCAGTGACAAGGGTACCGTGCATGTTTTCAGACTTAAGGGTCCGTCGCCTTCTGACGAGTCGAGGCCGGCTGAAGCTCAAAGCATCGAGAGGAGTGGGAGTCAGGGATCGGGGTGTACAAGCCCGTTTGCCGGCTCGCCAACGCTCTCTCCCGGTGGAAATCCTGGCTCAACTCTTTCGTTTATGAAAGGTTTGTGTCAAGTTTTTTGATCGAGTTTCTCAGAGTTTTCTAACTGGGAAAGCTGGTTTTGCTTTGTCGCAGGTGTTCTACCAAAGTACTTCAGCTCGGAATGGTCGTTTGCGCAGTACAGGCTCCCAGAAGAGATTCATGCCACTGTCGCGTTTGGAGCACAGAAGAACTCGGTCCTCATTGTGGGACTAGACGGCAGGTACTGTTATGTTTTGCTGTTCTAGATTGCTGAGTGTTGTTTCTTTGTGCTCTAGCTTCTACAAATGTACCTTCGATTCAGCAAATGGCGGAGAGATGATGCAACAAGAGTACACCAAATTCATGCGAACAAACGAAGCCGATCAATGATCGCTTACGCTGGGGAAAGATTGGTGTATAGTAATCTCAATGTACAGGTGAGGGAGATCTATATAGCTAATCTATTGTATAACTCGAAAGAGAGGAAATATCTTATATCTTTCATTTAGCATAGCCCATACAATTTGGCTTGAAGCCAAACAGACTATTATCAGAATCCAAAAGAACCAAAATGTTCATCATATGAGCAAGACCAAGGATGTTGGTTTCTCCCTTCCTAATTGTAGAACACCAGAAATCACCCTGTCGATCAAATAAGTTGTGGGGTACTAATTCCATATGAACCCCGTTATCGAAATGATAAGCTAGTTTTGGAATGTCTTCAACCGGGCCACAATCGCAAGCTCTAAAGCACATCGCTTGGCTGATAACTTTCTTCCTTCCTGGTAGCAAGTTTTGAAATTTCTGGATGACGAGAGTGTAGATTGTTGGTGTTAGGCTTGTGAATGTAGAACCGGTATCAATCAGGAGGAGCTGTGGAGCGATTGCGATGTAATCACCATCGATAGTCAAGCCGACAATCGTCACAAAAAACATGTCTTTGTCTTCCTCTTGCTCGCTAAGAGGAACCGTCGCTAAACCATTCACTCGCCTTGCATCATCACCAAGAGTTGAAGTCCCAAATTCCTGCTCATCGTCATTCGCTATGGTTGAAAGTGATGTTTCGATCGGCATGCAAAATGAAAAGACATTCCCCCCTAGAGCATCTCTGAATTGGGAAATGAATGACGATGAACCCCTATTCATGCCAAGAACGCCCACCCCTGCTGTTAAACCCTGCTGAGATTGAGCAAAACCGAAATAGAAATGGTTTTGTGGGACAAAATCCTGGCCGGTACGAGCTCCTGGGAGGATTACAGAGTCTTCGATGATGATTCCTCTGGCATTGCCTCTGTCATAGGCTACATCAAACTTGCACCTATTTGCCGAATCACAATCACCACGAAATATATTCTTGCAGATTTGGGATTGGCAAGAGAGTGCTTGCTGGCGACGTTTGTAACTTCTTATCGGCACCCAGCAAATGTCTGATCCTGAATCAAAGTTCATGAGCTGGCTGTGCATGTTGGTCAAACTCCCGAATGTGATCACAGTCACGTAGCCCCCCACATCTTCATTAAAGTGCATAGAACTTATTCCTGTTGTATTGAACTTCCTAAGACTCCATAAAGGCAATTTAATCCCCTGGCTACTAGAAATCTCTAGAAAGAACACAAGAAGAATGAGAAAATGAGCCATTTGTTGAAAATCCAGCTAAACGTTCCAGTCTTGAGGCCCTTCTGCAGTCTCAAGATCCGAAGAGGAAGACCGAGATTTTGAAGAACTTGCTTGAACTTGTTTGAAGTTAATGGTTGGTTGATCACACCATTTATCTCCAGATCTCAAGATCCGAAGAGGAATATCACACCATTTAAATTTGTCCTAGAAGAAAAGTGAAATGTAAAATAAAAAACCCGTTCAATCATAAGTCGCAGCCACAGTGATTGTGGGCCGTACATGGGCACGGCAGTTCGACACGTGGAACAAGCCGAGCCGGCGGATGGGCCTGTGTTTGTTTGTGAGAAGAAGCTTTTGCCAAGGACTCCCCTCTAGGTAGCGGCTGGCAGGGGCGTCGACGGTATGGATAGGGTTCTTGGCTGCCGCCAATGATAGGGAATGCATGGCGGCCACGCCCTGGAGCATCGATCGCCAACACCAGGAGCAGGAATTCCAGCGCAAGAAAATGCCCGCTCCTTTGAGTTTCGATCGCCCTCCTAGGATGGCGCTGCGAGCGGAAATCGGCGGGATTTTCTTCGCGCGATGGTGATTCCAGCTCGTTTCTTGCGGCAGTCTAGGATTCTCGTGTCGGATATGGCGGTCCGCCGCCTCGCCGAGACGCTGTCGAGGAGCCTGGTGGATGATATCTACAAGTGTAGCAATATGAAGCAGACGGGCGTGAGTCTCAAGTATATGATGGATTTTGGAGCGAATCCCACCGAGAAGAGCTTGCTCCTCTCCTCCCAGTTCTTGCACAAGGAGCTCCCCGTGAGGCTTGCGCATCGCGTCATGGAGCTGGACAATCTTCCCTATGGTCTCTCAGAGAAAGCTCCCGTGCTAAAGGTATGGTCTCTAGTTTTCTTTGTTCTTCCTGGTTGATTGCTATAAAAAAATGATCTTATAACGTAAGCTTTCCAGGTGCGTGACTGGTATGTGGACTCGTTCAAAGACTTGCGGACGTTTCCGGAGATCCAAGACGCTGCTGACGAGATGAAATTCACAGACTTGATACACCAGATAAAAATTCGCCACAACAACGTAACCCCGACTGTTGCTATGGGAGTTCAAGAGCTCAAGGAAGAGCTGGGAAGGAGAGGGGGCTTGCTTGAGCTGCCGGAAATTCACCAGTTTCTTGACCGCTTTTATATGTCGAGAATTGGAATTCGTATGCTCATTGGTACGTGGTTCTCTCTTCTAGCTAGCACCTAGGATTTTGGCTGAGCTTTGAAAGGAAAACTTCTTTTTGCAGGCCAGCATGTTGCGTTGCATCAGCCAAACCCAGCACCCGGCTACATTGGATTGATTTCCACCCGGGTTTCCCCAGTTTTGATCGCGCAGAATGCCATTGACGACGCTCGATCGGCCTGCATGCGTACGTATGGAAGTGCTCCGGAAGTGCACGTCTATGGCGACCCAAACTTTGCATTCGCGTAAGTGCTCCTTCGGGTATGTTTGCATTCTTGCAAGCAGCTATCGCGTGGCTCTCAAGTTCTAACGTTCTGTCTCTCCTGCAGCTACGTTCCCACTCATCTCCATCAGATGTTGTTCGAGCTGCTGAAAAACTCCCTCCGTGCAGTGCAGGAGCGTTTCATGGATTCGGACCAAGAATCTCCTCCCATCAGGATCATCGTCGCCGATGGTGTCGAAGACGTCACCGTGAAGGTGATCTAAACATCTGGAAACCATTTCTGCATTGTTCTAATTCTTTCTTTCTAGATATCTGATGAAGGAGGTGGGATTCCCAGGAGCGGCCTCTCAAAGATCTGGACGTACCTCTACACCACCGCAAAGTCTCCGCTGGAAGAGAGCAGGCATATGCAAGAGACGCCGAATGTGATGGCTGGCTACGGCTATGGCCTCCCAATCAGTCGGCTGTACGCGAGGTACTTTGGAGGAGATTTGCAAGTCATATCGATGGAAGGCTACGGTAAGTGTTCCTCCGGTTTGATTTGAGTGCTCTAAGTCTTAGAATGCTGGATTGATTGCTTGGAAGTTTTTGCAAGCTCCGTTAGCTCTCAAGTTTGGGATGAGATTTGCAAGTTGGTTTCTGGAATAACCGGTAGCTCTTAAGTTTGGGATGAGATTTGCAAGCTAGTTTTTGGATAGATTTGCAAAGCTAGTTTCTAGATCATCCGTTAGCCCTTAAGTTTGGTGCTCTTAAAGCTAGTTTTTGGATCATCCGTGAGCTCTCCAGAGATTTCTAGCATCTGTGCTAAAGTTTTTCTTCTTTCTCGCAGGAACCGATGCCTATCTCCATCTCAACAGGCTTGGCAACGAGCAAGAACCATTGCCATGAGAAGAAAAAAATAAGGAGAAGAAAACGAGGCTCCATTTTATTCTTTGATGCGGACTTGAGACACGGAATTTGAGTGACTTGTGAAATGTTTTTGCTTTGTCGGACGTGAAACCCTCTGTCCAATCCGGCAGAACGTGGGTATAGAGCCTTTCTTCTCTTGTGTTCTTCCACAGGAGCTATGTCCCTCTCTTCGCGCTACCATCGAGCTATGGCTTTGGCGGTTAGGGTTTTGATGGAGCTGTGAGGTGGGTGGTCGATCGATCGGCTGCCGCTGGCGCTGCATTTCTCTTGCCGGATTTCTTGGGGGTTTTAGTGCTAGGTAGATCGATTTGTGGAGTGGATGGCCCTAGTCTCCGCGCCGCCAGAGCCGCCACTCACAGACCAGCCGAAATCCGCGATCAGGGTCACGGATTCTCCCAGCTTGCAGCAGCAGCCGCAGGAAAGATCCAAGCACGGGCTCCTATCGGTGGGATACAACCAGGATTATGGCTGCTTTGCTTGTGGCACCGAGACGGGCTTCCGGATCTACAACTGCGAGCCCTTCAAGGAGACGTTCCGGCGAGAGTTTAGCCACGGCGGCATCGCCATCGTGGAGATGCTCTTCCGCTGCAACATCCTCGCGCTCGTCGGCGGCGGTGCCAATCCAAAGTACCTCCCCAACAAGGTGATGATCTGGGACGACCACCAGAGCCGCTGCATCGGCGAGCTCTCCTTCCGGTCGGACGTTCGCGCGATTCGGCTGAGGAGGGACAGGGTGGTGGTGGTGCTCGAGCACAAGATCTACGTCTACAATTTCTCGGACCTCAAGCTCCTCCACCAGGTGGAGACGATTGGGAATCCAAGAGGGCTGTGCGCGCTGTCCCCGGCGTCCTCCAACTCGGTGGTGCTGGCCTGCCCGGGGCTCCACAAAGGCCAGGTTCGCGTGGAGCAGTATGGGCTGAGGAAGACCAAGTTTATCTCGGCCCACGACTCGCATCTCGCGTGCCTGGCGCTCACTTTCGATGGTCGGCTGCTCGCCACTGCGAGCATCAAGGGGACGCTCATTCGCGTTTACAACACTTTGGATGGAACACAGCTCCAGGAAGTAAGTTCTACTCTCTCGGTTTCTTGTTTTCTTCGTGTTTTGTTTTTCCCTTGTTTTGTTGTGGCTTGTGCTCCGAAGAAAATCCTTTTTTGCTGTTGGTTTTATGTGAGTTTTCTGCTCTCGCAGGTTCGCAGGGGAGCTGATCGTGCCGACATCTACAGCATTGCCTTCTCGACCACTGCGCAGTGGCTGGTGGTGTCGAGCGACAAAGGAACGATTCACGTCTTTAGCTTGAAAGTTCCGGCCGAGGCGGATGCCGCCGAGAGCACCACTGCTGTGGCTGCTGCTACTGCTAACCAGGATGCTGGAAGCCCCGAGAGCCCAATCAAATTCGCGTCGGGTAATCCAGGCTCCACTCTTTCTTTCATGAGAGGTATTTTTCTTGCATTCCAGCAGTGTTAGTTGTGTTTTTGTACACTCGCCTTTCGTACAGGGGTTCTTCCCAAGTATTTCAGCTCCGAGTGGTCTTTCGCGCAGTTTCGCCTGCCAGTCGAATCGCGCTCCATTGTTGCTTTCGGTCCCCAAAAGAACACTGTCCTCATCGTTTCATCCGAAGGAAGGCAAGCTTTTGTTTCTTTCTTTGCTTATACCACCTACATTACTTCTTATCGTTTGTTTTTGCGACACTGCCAGCTTCTATCGATGCTCTTTCGATCCCGTCAACGGCGGCGAGATGATCCAGCAAGAGTACGCAAAGTTTGTGTAGTTCTAAGCAACGTGTGTGTTCTTCCTGTACAGAAGTTTTAACTACGACGGTGTAAATATACTTCTATAGCATGAAAGCTATGAAGGTTTCCCGACTCATTCCATGAAAATCAATCCAAGAACTCGCCGATGCGCGAGTGGCGAACGTGATTCACCGTCCAGGAGATACGGCGTTACTCTCGAATCTGGCCGTCACCTCGATCGAGCTTGAGTTCCGTTCCAGGACACGCTGCTGCGCTCCAGCATTGCATCAAATAGCCGCTTGGATCGATCGCCCCCGCGTAGGCGCTGATCATCCTTGTTCCAGCAGTTTCTTCTCAAGATGGACCCTCTCGGCGGCCCATCCGGTAGCTGGCTTAACACTATGTGATTCCGAGTGTCGTAGACATCAAGGCCGAAGTGGAGTGTCGGGTTGATAGTCGTCACGTAGATATCGAAGAGTCTGTTGTCTTCGTTGGAGGGCTTGCCAAGTTCAGAATTCCAGCTGGTCGGAGGGTATCCAGGTCGTGGCCGTGTGTGTGCGTCCAGTCCTTGAGGTTTTGCCACCGCTCGTCCGCCATTTCCTGTGCTTCTTGGGGCGGCGTCCGCTAGTTTGTGTTGGGGAATCGAGGAGTAGGCGTTCCTCAGGTATGTGATCCAATGCCATGCAAGGATCTCCAGAGGCACCAGCGTGGGGTTTACTGTGGTGTAGACACCGAACTTAGCCATAGGAAACTCTTGTTGAGGCTTTCGAGCGTGCAAGGTTAGCTGATGCTTGATGTGACGCTCTAGATCATCATGCTTCTCTAGTGCTCCTTTTGTATGGAGTGCAATCCAATTATTTCAAAAGCGAGGCGAAAAGGTGGCGGAGAAAAACTTGCGAAGTCTTTTACATTTGATCCCTCGTGCAAAATTCCCTTTACAGCCCCAGCTGAGATAGGTGGAATAAGTTTCTCCCGGGTTGTCACTGTAAATTGTGCTACTTCTGGCTTGAGGGGAGTGAAGCGCAGGTAGGCTCAGTAACACATTGGAACATTCAAGAGCCCCAAGCTGTTGTTGCAAAGAGCTTGCTTTGATCCTTTGCTAGAGTATGAACACAGCATTAAACAGGAGAGAAGAAACAAACTATGAAAATGCCCGTTGATTTCTCCGATTCAACCAAGGGTTGCCGCTGACGGATCAATTTTGTGTCGAAGATGGTGGGACAATCTATAACTGTGAGAGATGCCTTGCCGGTTCCATCACTTCAGCAACGGGACGTGTTCCTGCAGAGATTACTGGTGACTTTAGTCGGATGTGATCGTGGGAAGAATTTGCGAACCGATGAACATTGAGTGCAATTCTAATATTCTAATTTTTGTATCTAGAGTTCTTTGAGAATGACGAGACGAGTGCATGGATCTCCGCTGGGTCGACATTGATAGCTGCCAAGAGAATTCGTCGCGGCATTTGCCCGTTGTGAGCAAATGCCGCGATCACCACGAGAAAACATCTCAATCTTCCATCTTGTGGAAGGCTCCCAAGACGTCCGCTGCTTTCCATACACTTTTCCATGACAAGGAACCTAAATGCCGCTGGAGACGATTTTCCTGGTGGATGCGCTTGGCCCCGCCCAGAAATCTGTGCTCAAGAAAGACATGGAAAACCACCGTCATTGCCATTAACTACATGGTGCCTCGATGACGATTGGCTGCTCCCGGCGGGGGCGCTTGTGCAAATCTCATGAAATAAAGAATGTAGCTCTGTGAGTCGAGCTGATCGACTCTCTTCTCTTCAGTTTTCATGTCCGGGGATCCCAATCTTCAAACTAGACTCACAAGCATTGCTTTTCCACGGTTCTTCTTTCGCTCTAAACACTCTTGTGAAGGACAGCCACCTTTCGGCCTCGAGTATTTTCCCTCTTCTTCACACACTGAACCTTGTGGGTGTGACTTGAAATTTCATGGAGCTTTTCAAGTCTTTGGGCAGAGGTGGATGCAGTATGTCGATCTACATAGATTTCTATGATATTTTTCTATGGCTAACACCTTCAACTCAAGGGTGAGAGAGACATGAGTGCAGCATAAGTTTTCCGAGACTTATAAAGACATTCTCGAAGGATATGTGGTGCTAGTGGCATCATTGTTTGTTGCTGCTAGGAACAAGCTTCAAACTTGGATAGAACACGACAAGAAAGTGCCTTGATGAAATCTCAAGCTCCCCAGGATTTGAAAGAACAGAGAAGTACCTCCAGCCTTGGACTCTTATCTTTGCTATTAATCAAGAGCGTGCCTGGATCAATTTGAACTTCAATGCTCAAACAAGCTATTTTTGGACATTCAATCATTGGATGTGGATATTGATTTCTGTTGCAATAAACGTTGTTTTTCAAAAGAAGAAAAAGTAACTTGCCTTTGTCCATCCCAGGGATTCTTCTAAACTTGGTGGTGAAATCTAGTTTCTTTCTTGTGCTTGACAACTGCAGAAAGGATGACAACCTTTCTGAAGAATTTGCGCTGACAGAAGATAAGATATACATTAAGAAGCAATTAGTATCCAATTTGGACGGGAACCTGATGGCCGGATATCTGGCTAGAATAAAGAAACATACTGGCAAGGTCACAGGTTCAAGTCCACAGCCAGAGACCCAATCAAAATTTTTTGTACTTGTTCAGGCACCTCTTCTGCCTGCAGTACAGGCAAAGCCAAGAGCTACTTGTCGTCCATGGCCCAAGACTAACAGCATTTTAAGATGCTTGGTGGATCTCTTGGGGAGATTTGGAAAGCTAGACGGAAGGAACCTCGAGGCCACTAGAGACAATTTTCCTTGTGGATGTGCCTTCCCCCTCCCAGCATTCTCACGAAGGCTTCCATTGGTGGAGATTGCTCCTCTTTCCTGCAAATCTTCGTTGGATGGCGCCTTCTCGTCAAGTGTTGTTAAGTAAGATTTAGCTATAAACTTCTTTGAGCTCTTGGTTCTTTGAGTTTCATGCTTATTGTTCTATTTATTATGAGTTGTTGGAGAGGGCATTTTGGTTTATTTGCTTCGATGTTGCAATTAGTGTTTGCATCTGGCAATCATTGGTGATGATTGATTATCATCTAGGATAATTGGTTGATCCTTATAAAAGGTTTTACTTAATTATTGTTGATTGATTTAGAATGATGGATTTTGTTTTCAACAATGATTATGCATCTCTCTATTGATGGAATGCCTAAATGATCTTTCATAATGGTTAGTTATTATTTTGATGGTTTTTTACTTTCTGCATTATGACATGTTCTTTATGATTTATTCTGGATTGGTGTAAACTTCTAAATTTGGACTCCTCGAGAGGTCATCTAGCACTATTCAAACCCAAGAACATTTAACCCCAAGTATCTTAAAACCTTTAATTAATTAAAAAAGAGGGTGCATTTTTATTCATGGGCTCTTCCCCTTTATATGTGAATCCCATGGATCGTCTCTCAAGTTGTTCTTTTTGGTTGCTTACAATTGACTTTTTAAGTTTGAGATATTGGTAAGATATTATTGATGTTTGCTTAAGCTTGTTTAAGCAACTTAAGTTCCTTATGATCAAAACCTCTTTAGATTTGCTAGTGCAATAATTGGCATGAATTAGTGTTTGTTATTCTTGCCATATTTATTCTATTTTGTTGCTTATTATTATGGTTTGTTTTGATAAATTGAATGTTATTTTTTTTGGATGATACATTCATAAGTATTTTACTTGCCAATCGATGGTACTTTGTGTTTTTTTGAACTGTCTTTCATAAAGGCAAGTTTGGCATGCTATTTACAATCTTTGATAGTTAAGCTTTATTATTGAGTTTTCTTGATAATACACAGTATTATAGGAATCACCAAGATCATGAAAAGTTAAGATCATAAAATTAATCAATCAACAAAATTCAATAATATAGTTTATCATATGATAATTGCATTGGAATACTTTTGTGTTCTAATCTAGGTTTTACTCACTAATTTAAATATTTAAGATATCATTGCTTTTGACTTTAATATTGTCTATCTCTTGATCTTTGTGTTTGGGCTAGTATAGGTAGACTAGCTTTGGCACTTCATATGTATGGTAAAATCTTTAGTTATGGGGTAGGTACTATCAACTGGTCACATCACTTACCTTTTTCTCGATGTTTCATATCCCATTTAAAAAGGTGTAACCATGTAAACAATTCTAACTACTTATTTATAATAGTTTATTTAAACATTATTGACATATTTGGTTTGTTTGTTTATGAGGGTTAGAGCCCTTAGCTTCTCTCTCTAATGAAGGCATATCATCTTTTATAAGTTAAGAAACATCTAAAGTAGTAGGGGTGGCTAACTTTATCCTTGTCAATGATGGCCAAAAAGTGTCTAAGTGGTAGCACATTTGCATTAGATAAAGAGATTTTCCCCTAACTCATTTAACTTGGTATATTTCTCACAAATATGACCATTGTGAACTGTTTTAGAATTCTTTCCTTAGTGGTTGTCTAAATTAGAGTATGTATCGACAAGGATATCAATCTTCACTAAGGGGAGGAGAGTGTTGCAAATGTGATTATGGGTATCAAAAACTACCTGTCAACTAGTCGTTTTAAATATTCTTTTTTTATTGCCATAACGGCAAAAGATCAGTATTGTTGGACCCTTTTTTCAATTTCCACTCAAACTAATTGAGAAACTAGTCTTTGCATATGCACTTGGCCAAAAGAGCATAAGGATAGAATTTTTAAGTGTTATTAGTCAAGTCTATTTGACTTAGTTAGAGAAATTCATTCGTTAGCTTGCACTTGTTAGTGTTGGGAATCTCTATAATATTGAGCTTGGTCCCTCAATACTCGCTAAATGATAATTTATAGTTTTTGCCAAAAAACTTTTGCTATCATTCTCCCATATGTTGGTTCCATTCAATCCCATTGGGTATTTATAGAATGTGTCTAAATCTGTATGGTGATTTATTATAGAATAACCATAAAGTGGAACTTACTGCTAAAAAAGAGTGGAGTGGAACTCAAGTTTTAGAGCTTTAATTCATTGAATAAGGAATTGAAGCACAAAATGACTTTTGAGCATTCAGCCTAAGGAGCAAAGGAATAAGAGCATAGAGTGATATTGGAGTAGTCCTAAAGTTTCTAACATCTCAATGCCAAGATCAACATGCAAAATGAAGCTAAATAGAGTTTAGTGCAATATATCAATGGCCTAACCCAAAAATATGAGTACTCCACTAGTTAGCATAGTATGGAACTTGGGTTTAAACCTAAGTCAAACGCAAAACAAGGACAGGTAAGCAAGTAGGAGATAAACTAAACCTCAAGTTGGTTAGTCATGCCTGACCTACCCACTATCCACAACACACTTCAGGAATACACACTTTAGGTTTTCACCCTAGTCCCAGGAGTTAGTCTCTGGGACAATCATGAAAGCTTATTAAATTTTGAAATGGCATTAGCTTATGAATCTAGAAGTAGAAATAACACTATTGTGTTCAAGACAATCTTTACATTCTGTAAATATGCTCAACTATAGATAAAGAGTGAAAACTATATACACTACAATTCTATACCATACTAGTTGTGGAGTACTAAATTCCACTGAAAAGGTATTGATAGTAAAAAATATGGGATTTTGATGGAAAATTCTACTTTTTTTGCTGTCCAGGAGTGTAGAGAAGCAAAGATATCTTTGTTGTGGCCAAATTCTTGTAAGCTGGATAGAAAAAACAAGAATCACAACAATGGATCCACAAAAAAATCCAGCAAAGAGAAAAGATTAAGAAATTATACAATGGCAAATGGTGAAAAGAAATCCTAGTGGAAGCCAATGCCTCTTGTGTGCTCCGCAAGAGCTGCCATGTATCAGACGGCAGCATTGTGTGGCCTTCAAGTTGATATTAGCCTGGGATTATGTCTCGATAGAGAATTCCATCCACCACTCATATAGTCTCTAGTAGTGTCATCGATCGATCAAGAGAAAGAGGGAGAGGATGTCTTTTTTGGTGGTGTCTTGGTCATTCATTATGGCTGTAGACAAAGGTAAAGCTGCTGTGAGGGGGCAAAGATCTGATCTAGCTCAAGAATGTGTAAACGTGGCCTTCTCATAGCCACACCATCTCTCTCCACCATTTGCCATCCACACAAGCTATTAATGTTTTAATTTAGATGGGAACCTGATGGTTGGATACCTGGCTAGAATAAAGATAACCACAAAGTGTAACTTAAACCCTTCACATCCTTTATATGATGTGAGAAGATAACAATCACTAAAGAGGTAAAATGTAGAATTTGAACTTTTACTTCACTTTGAGAAAGTATATAATAAAAAGGAGGAAAAGCTAAGAACAAACTACATGGCTTTACATAGCCTATTTTACATCTTACACCTTATCAAAAAGCTACAAAAGCAAATTCACAATGGTGGGACATATCTTTGCTTCTCCACTCTTGAAGAATAAAAAAAATAGAATTTTCTATCAAAATCCTATATTTTCTATTATCAATGTACATTTTCAGTGGAATCTAGTACTCCACAACTAACTTGGCATAAAGTTGTAATGCATATTATTTTCACCTTTTATGTTATGATGATTTACTATAAAATAACCATAAAGTGGAACTTAAACCCTTCACATGATGATGGATAGCAAATTTGAACAAAAACCTAATGGCTAGATACCTGGCTAGAATAAAGAAATATATTGGCAAAGTCACAGGTTCCATCCTTCAATTGTCACACTAGACAAATTTGCCTTTGTCCATCCTAAGGATTCTTGTAAATTTAATGGTGAAATCTTTATTCTATAATGGTTTCTTTCTTGTGCTTGACAATTGTAGAAAGGATAACAGCCTTATAAAACATTCCCACGAGCTAAAGAATTTGCACCAAAAAATGAGTTTACATTATGGTGAAGAAAAATGGCCGGATACCTGGCTAGAATAAAGAAATATATTGGCAAGGTTACAAGTCCAAATCCACAGCCAAGAGACCCAATAAAATGTTTTTTAAGGACAACCGAGCTACGCTTGTTCTTCTTGCATCTTGCAAGCTACTGTGCTCTTCTGCCTGGGATGACGGGCAAAGCCAAGAGATCCTTGTCGTCCATGGCCCAAGACTACAGCATCTTAAGATGCTTGGTGGATCTCCTGGGGAGATTTGGGAAGCTAGACGAGGCGGAGTTCTAGCGTCGAGTCAAATTTCAGCGCTTGAGAATGAAAGAATGGGGAAGAGTCCGATGCTAGTGTAGCTCCAACTATTCTTCTCAATGCCTGTCGAATACACTCCAAGGAGTGTCCGAGCTGCAACCGAGTGCCTCAATTGGGAGCCCAATGAGAGGCTCGAATGTGCTCTTGGCACAAGTGATCCAGGCCAGGCCAGGCCAGCAGCGACGACTAGCGCGTGGATCTCCACCGGATCGGCATTGATAGCTGCCAGGAGAAATAATTGGATGCTCGCCTATAAAAAGAGTGACAAGGCAACGGGCAAATCCCACGATCGCAATGTTCCACGAGAAAGAATCTCGATCTTTCATCTTCTGGAAGATTCCCAGCTCCCGCACTTTCCATGACCAGATTAGCAAGGAACCTCGAGGCCGCTGGAGACGATTTTCCTCGTGGATGTGCCTTCCCCCTCCCAGATCTGTGCTCACCGCATTCTCGCGAAGGCGTCCACTGCTGGAGATCGCTCCTCCTTCCTGCAAATCTTCGCTGGATGGCGCCTCCTCTTCAAGGCTCAAGAACGATGCCATGGAAAACCACCGCCATTGCCATTATAAGCTACTGCTCCACATTTTCGATCGTATTCCACCGAGGGGGCTCTTTACCCGGGCGTCTGCCGCTGCCGTGTGTGCTCTACGAGCGTGACATCTTCAAACTAGGCTCACAAGCACTGCTTTTCTCTGGTATGTATGGTTCTTCTTGTGCTCATTTTGCTTATACTCTTGTCCAGATCGCTTCGTTCCTCGAGTATTTTCCATGCATTGTGGTCACTCCACGCCAGACCTGGTATATTTTTTATCTGCCCTTTGGAAACTTTTGAAAAAGCTTGCTCTCTCTCACATCATGGCCATACTTTTGGCACCTAAAATCAAGTGTTTGAAGACAAGTTTCAACACCAAGACCACCACCCATTCCATGAAGTGTGACGTGTTTATGTTGAACCTAGGATTTTCTTTAAGAGCTTTCCTGATTTATTGGATACCCTAGAATTTTTCTTGTGAGTGAGTAAAAACTTTCACGGTTTGGAGCAATATATTATTGCTAGGAAAAGGCATCAAACTTGGAGCTCCCCCGAGGGTTTGAAAGAATTGAAACCTGTGGACCTGCAGCTTTGACAATAGATGGGACCATAGATAGCTCAAACAAGCCATCTTCCAGAACAACACCTTAAACGAATGTTGCTGGTTCTTGTTGCAGCATACTTATATTTTGCTTTTCAGAAGTAGCTTTTGCATCGGTTGCTTGCTCAGATCGAGATGCAAAAGTCCATCCAACCACTTTGTTTGCCATGGCCTCGGGATTTTAAATAAAACGTGTCCCAGAACTTGGAGCAAGTGACAGTTTCATTCCATTGAGAAGTTCTTGAGCTTGACAGCAGCAACGACATGCTCAAAATTTGCGTCCACAAAACAAAAAATCTTGTGCTGCTGTTTACATTATGGTATACGTTAAGAAGCAATTACTGTACACTTTTGACGGGAACCTGATGGCCGGATATCTGGCTAGAATAAAGAAATAAATTGGCAAGGTCACAGGTTCGAATCCACAGCCAGAAACCCAATCGAAATTTTTTGTCTACTCTTCAAAAGCTTCTATTGTACCTGATCCCAGCGCTGGATCCCGCCTACTCCGCGCAGGGTTCGGCTCTTGGATCGCGCGATATTCCCTTTCACTGGCAAATGCAGCAAGAACACTGGTCGCGATGGCGCATTCGATCGACGCAGCGTCAATCTTGTTCGATTGAATGCCCCAGAGGAATCTCGTGTCCTGCAACACAGTAATACAATCCTCCATTCAGAGCTCCAATCGCGGCCAGGCAAACAAGACCTTCGATTCCATGCCGGATCATGACGTGCTTGCATGGAACTCACTCATTACACTGTATGCCCAGTCCGGGAATCGGAGTTCCGTCTCTTGGAACCGCGTATGTGGCAGCATCCCGGATCCGTGACTGAGAGTCTATGTTTGATTGCTTCTCAGAGCGTCATGGAACTCGATGATAATGGCGCTCACGCACCAGGGGCAAATTCTGGCAGCGAAAGACCTTCGACAAAATGTCTCCAAGGATCTCGTGTCCTACGACTGTGCTACCCCCGGAATGACAGGACGTTCCATCGGTTCCCCTTCATCAGAGGGGGGATTTGGCCACCGTGAAAGAGATCTTTGATTTCATGCCAGATCAAGACGTGGTGCGTGGACGGCGATGACGACAGCCACCAGGGCTTCGTCGCCCTCATGAAGAACATCTTCGATCAAATAAGAATCCAGTACCGTGGATCCTCGCATTTGCGAGAATGGGCATTTTGACGAGGCCGTTCACGAGATCCTGCGCATGTCTGCTGGATAGCTCTCACGCAACTTTCAACTTGAGCACCGCCAGAAGCATGTTGGAGAGCATGCAAATGTGCACCTTGGTTTCCTGGACGAAAAACCCTCAGAACTGGCACTATGATCGAGCAGTGGAAGTCTTCCAGCTTATGAATCTCGAGGGTGTCAAGCCGGACGAGTAACTTCGTGCAGCCATGTTGGTCTAGTAGCCGAGTTGGTACTTTCAAACTTGCTCTAGAAGAGTATCACTCCATTTGTTTCTTGAGATCATACACACATAATAAGAAAAATATATCTGAATACCTCCTTAGATTGAACATATCTCCTTAGATTTGAAGACAAAGGCCTATGCTTCTCATCCTTTTGCGGCTGATTTATCGTGTAGATAAAAGGCTTATATAGGTATCACCACACCAATAGAGACTATACTCAAGCATCACACCATATTATCTATGAGGGGAGTATAATGAAAAGAGAACTTTTTCTATAAGATATAGTCCAATAGCTAGTTCGTTAGTTTCTAGTTGTTGTTCACACTCTTTGCAGATCCTCTCCATCTCTTTGAAGAACCAAGTCACAGTCTGGAGTTTTGGAGCCAAGCAGTGATCTCGCCCATGGCTCTGGTTTCGGATACAGTGGGCAGTCAAAGAGGACGTGGTACACATCCTCGACTTGCTTTTGGTTACAGCGTGATATTCCTGCAGTACACAAGGCCTGCAATGTTGTCCTTGTTCAATGACCATAACACGATAAATCTCATATTTTGTAGCAGTTGTGACAAGCCAATTTTGCATAGCTTGGTCTATCCAATATTGGTTGTTCCAATGATTGGATAGCAGGTGTTCCATCCATTCTTGCAATTCCTTCCACTGTGGTTCATGCTGGATGAAGTTTGTGTGAAGTGCTTCTAACATACCCCAGATATATATCGGGGTAGTCCTGGAGCTGACTTCACGTGCATAAAGGGCAACTGGTGGCACTTTAGCATTATAGAATAGTCTTCCAATCTGTGACTGTATTGTTATGGCAGTCTGACTAGAAACTATAATATGCCATTTTTGCGGCTTTCTCATGGCCTTCAGTAAGCTTAAGTTTCTTCACAAGCTCACCATCATAGAAATATATCCTGGAAGATATTATCTGCGTTTTGGCCAAGTTCACTTGCATTCCTGCCTCCACACAGAAGCTCTCGAGTGTGTCTGGATCCGGGGCAACCAGCAGCAAGACGTCAGCATATAGAAGCGAGTATACGATAATTCTTCTCCTTTAATATCACTTCCAACGCCCCAATGTCTATTGCAAACAACGTAGGGGAGAGTGGACACTTTTGCGTATGGTTGATGACCATTAAAGATTTGTAGTTTCACCAATTTGTAAAGCTCAATGATGGCAGCTCAGTGATGTCTGTCAAATGCCTTGGCAAGTCGATATAACCACTTTGAAGCGAAGATCCATTTTCTAGTTCTTATCAAAACAAAGTGAATCTCTAAAACTCTGGGAGTCGTTGCCTCTGGGATTCCCATGTACAATTCAAACTGGGAAAATCCAGTCCATGGGCGTCCAAGCTCACCTCTTGGTGTGACGCAGCCATTGGATCTATTGCCGAGTGGTGGCCACCCAGATAGAAATTTCTAGGATTGTCCAGCCTACGCTCTCGATAGAGATCAATGCTACCTATAGCTCCTCTCTTTATGTGGTGGCTTTGCACCATCTCTTTGTACTTAACAGATGAGATAAGATCTCAACATTTCAACAAGAGAAATCAAACATCACACAAGGGAAGAACTTCGAGATCTTTGCCATGCAGCACGTTAGCTCTCCTTATGACCAACCTCCAGTGGCTTGTTCTTTACCTGCTGTGCTTGCTTTTTTAAAGATATAAGCAGCTGCATCGGTGACTGTCACCATTTTGGCCATCCTCTTCTGGAGATTGCTGGATGGCTGCTTCCTGTTCATCTTCTAGATCTGGGGATGGATGTTTGAGGGGATCATGTAGTGGGGGACTTCTTGTTCGCCTTGTTGAGCAGCTCTTTTGTATTTGCGCCGTTATACTCATTGTAGTTATCCCAAAAACTCGCTATGGGATGTTCGTGTAGTGCATGAATAGCTTTCCATCAGGTAGCGATTTCCTGTCTTGGACCATTCATTGAAAATCAATGGTAACCATCAGAAAAGAAAATGACAGCTATGTCACCCAAATCGGATGAAACGATTCACTGTGAGCCGGGAGTTTGATTCTCCCCCTGTTCGAAGAAGTGATCCCTGTAACACACCCGCAACACCATCCCCTCGGCGTGGATCTGCGCCAGCAGCTTGTCCTCGCTGAAAATCTCCTCCGCACTCAGCGACGCCGGCTCTTGCGGCCTCGGCGCGGCGCTCCCAGCCGTCTCGAAGATGGCCTCGGAGCAAAAGTCCTTCCACTTTGTCCGCGAGTTCTTCACTCTCTCCACCTCCGTCACCAGCCGGTAGACGAACACCTTGCGCTTCTGCCCAAGCCGGAACGCCCGGCTGATCGCCTGGTTGGTCTGCGCCGGGTTCCACACCGGATGGAGCAGCACCACTCTCGAGGCCCCGACGAGCGTGATCCCCTCGGCGCAGGCTCGGATGGACGCCAGGCACACGCGCGCCTCGGACCCCTCCGCGTTGAACCTGTCCATAAGTTCGTGTCGCTCCTCGGTCACCAGCGCCCCGTGGAGGAACACCACCTCCTTGTCCCGCGACCACCCGCGCTCCAGCTCCAGCATGCGCAGCAGCAGGTGGAATGGCGCCAGGAACTCGCCAAACACGAGCACCTTCTCGTTGGCGCACTGGCACAGCTCGATGAGCTTCATCACGAACGCCGTCTTCATGCTGGCGCGCACGTCCACCACCTCCGCCGCCACGGCGGAGAAGTCCCCCCCGGCGGCCTCGGCGCTCCTCAGCAGCGGGTGGATGGAGATCCTGGTCCGGGTGATGTCCATCTCGAGCGTGCCCGCCACTGCGGCCACCAGCTTGTGCTGGAGCTCCGTCATGACCGTGGTTATCTCGTAGTCCCGTAGCCCCGGGAGGACCTCCGTGAGGATGGCACCCGTGTAGTGGTCCGTGAATCCCTGCGTCATCTTCACCAGCTTCATCTGCGCGGCTTGCATCTCCCTGTGGCCATGACCGTCGTCGAACTTCCTGCCTATCTCCTTGATGAACCACCTCCGAGCTCGGTCCTCCATCTGGAGCTGCTGGATGAAGTTGGGCCTCGCGAGAAAGATGAGGTTGAAGAGCTCCTCGAACGTGTTCTGGAACAAGGTGCCGGACAGCAGTATCCGCAGCTTGGTCTTCATATTCATCACTGCGTTCCTGAGCAGCGTCCCATTCGATCGCAGCGTGTGCCCCTCGTCCAGGATCACCAGCTCCGGGCTCTCGAGCATGTAGCTGCGGTACTCCTTCTTCAAGCTCATCTTCATAAACAAGGTGAAGCCCATCACCAGCACGCCCCGTTGCCTGTGCCACCGTGAGAGGACCTCTAGCCGCCTTGACTTCCGAGAGCTCAAGAAGAATGGTGTGTCCATCTGGGATTTCCGAAACTCTTCTCTCCATACGTTCTGGACCATCTTCGGACAAAGCACGAGCAGCCGGCATCCCGCCATGATCTCTTTGTACTTTGAATAGAAGTAAACCGTGGCAAACGTCTTGCCGGTGCCAGGGGCGTGTGCCAGAATGCAGCCTCCCTCCTCGTCCACGATGTTTCTCTTCATGAAGCGCACGGCACGTCTTTGATGGGCATGTAAGCTTCTTCTTGTGTCAGTACTGGGAAAGTAAGGGTCGTCAGCCAGATCGTCGTTTAGATCGTTGAGTTCCGGCCTTCTGATGAAGGGATCCGGATTTTCAAGTACGTTCTGCGGCAGCCTGAAGCTCCAGTCCTGCAAAAAACTTTAGCGCTAGTATATCTGTAGAAATCAAACGAGCTTACCGGATGTGGCGCCATCTCTTCGATAGGAATCCCAACGTATCCACATACACTGCAAATAAGTCCCACCAACTCGTTCAAAACGTAGTCGTGTACCTCACATATATCGTCAAAGCTGCTCATGCGTGGTGCCTGTAAAAAACAGGAATTATTGTGAGCATGCATGATATACTAGAATCACTGACCTCATCTTCTTCAGTTTTTCTTGGAAACACCATTTCCATTTCCCTCAAGATTTTCTCTTCCATTGTCGGCTCTGGCTCGAAACTAACATGCTTTCTGTTCCAATAATCTTCCAGGCTTACTAGATATCCTTGTTCCTTTTCAAGGTTCTCCTCCCCTAAGTGTGTGTAAATGTCTGTCTCTGTCCTTTTTCTACTTTTCTTTCTGTGAGCGCTCGCCCTGTCACCACGAGTGGCCCTGTCATCTTCACGCTTACGCTTTAAAGACTTGCTTTTCTTCTTCACCCTGGGCGATTTGTCCTTCAAAGAGTCCCTTCTAGACGAGCTTTTCTCTCGGTGCCTTAAAGTCTGTTCATTCCCAGGCCTCTTGGTTTTCTTCGCTTTCTCCTTCGACCTGCGTACTCCCTGGACAGGCTTTCTCGGTGACACATACGTTCTTTCGTTTAGTCTGTCAACGTAGTCCTCTTCATCCGAGTCTAGTACCTCAGTCGGGCGAAGCTCTGCGTCCAACAAGGCCTCAAAGTCGTCGCTGGAGGAGTCGTCGTCAATTACTTCGAGCTCGTAGCAGCCATGTCTGTGGTGGTGATCGTGGTGGTGGTGACGGTGGCGTTGGATTCCCAGGCCGTATCTGCTTCCATCATGTTTGCTCTTGATTGAGCCAACGTCACGAGACCATACCCGTTTCGTCAATCCCGGCCGGATTGCCGCTTGCACGACCTCCTCGAAGTCAATGTGGTTGGGCGCTTGCAAGATTTTTATCCTCGCAATGCCTACAGTCTCAGGTTTGTGTTTTAGTGTTGTCAAGTCTGTTACCTTGTCACCGATGCTGTACAGTTTAACGATTATCCTACAGTCGCATTTAGTGTCGTGTGGTCTTTTGTGAACTTTGTCAATGTTAGCGTCATGCCAAGCCTACACAGAAAGAGTGGAAGTCACAAACCCAGAAGATAGAAAGTCACAAACTCAAAAGAAGATACTAGCTTACCTTCACATTAGTCTGTGGGTGACGAGCAAAGACGCAAACATCCACGCCTTCTTTGAGAAGAATGCAGTCTTCGTCGCTCGCCCTTCGACTGCTAAGTCTGATGCATTGCAAATCTATTCTCACGTCCTTCTTCTCGAATTCCACACAGCGGACAATGTAAGCGCCGCTACTGGCTTCCTCTTCACGTATGGAATCCACAGTCCACCAGCGATCGCGGAAGAAAACTTCGAGAGCTGTGCAAGAAAAACAGAGAAAGATGGGAGAAAATGGAAGAGAGTTATGAGCTCAAGTACCGGTTGGAACGAGAAGAAAAAAATCTGCTTAGAATGACAAGGCTTACACGGCTGTGGTGTGAGCTCGGTGCTCGCCTTGTTGAATTTGAAATGGCAGCAGGTCTTGCATTGAGCGCGCGTCCCGCGCTTGCGGCAAGATGCGAAAGAAAACGGCAATGCTGGATCCAAGAAGCGGCAAAAGCCTCAGGATATCCCTCGAAATATGCGGAGAAACGAGCTCCAGGACGCGAAATCTCACCTGATTTCGCTGGCCCGGAGACGATCTCGACGGCGGAAGACTCAGAATCGCTGCTGCTGGCGCTGGCGCTGCGATCGGACGAGGAGGAGGAGTCGGATGACGAGGTGGAGAGAACGATCGGTCCGCTGGACGAATCCATCCACTCCTAAACCCTAACGAGCCGCTACCACGGACGGATTTTCTCTCGTGGCATACGCATGCTGTTTTTAAGGACATTCATACTCGAGTCTCCCGGAACGTTGGATCGCAACGACGTGGCCAAAATCTGGCCGTTGGGGCTCCATGGGCTAGGGCTTTTAATCGTCGCGAGTGGGAAGAAATCCGGGAGCTCGAGCGCCAAGGCCCAAGAGTGATGGTCACTGGTAAGTCCCATCGATTAGACCCGAGATTTCCTTAGCTCCAGCGCCGCTTACTCCAAATCTTTCGCCAGATCATTGATTGCTCCAGCAATCTCGAGAGAATCACCGGCATTTTTTAAGAATTTCGGCAGGAGAGAGGGTTTTTTTTTCTCTATGGGGAGATAGGGAAGAACAGTGGAGAGCTCCAGGGGAGGGCATTGGTCCTAGAGAACAGATCTAGCGATGGGGGAGTTGGAGGCAGGGTTTGCAAAGCTCCAAGGCGAAGATTTCGAGTACTACATGCAGACTTACTCGATCATCCTGGGGAGAAACAGCAAGAAGTCGACAGTGGATGTGGATCTGGCTAGCATGGGCGGGGGCATGAACATCTCCCGGCAGCACGCACGGATTTACTACGACTTTGGCAGGAAGAGATTCGCGCTGGAGGTCCTTAGCAAGAATGGGTGCTACGTCGAGGGTGTCTTGTATCTCCGCGGCACCTCCCACGTCAAGCTCGACTCCCAGGACTTGCTCCAGATTGGCGAGAAGAAGTTCTACTTCTTGCTACCCACGAAGCAGATCTCCATCGCCAAGCCCACTCCTCCTCCGCCTCCTCTCCCGACGATGGTGGCTCCGGCTCCCATTGCTCTGGCGGCTCCCGGAGGAGGATCTAGCGGCAAGAAGCGGTCGAAGCAATCCAAGGCGGAAGATGGCTCTTCTCGAAAAGAATCGAAGAAGAGGAAATCGGCTGGAGGGGAGGCAGCGGCACTTTCAGCAGCAGCAGCGATGCAGGCAGGACTTTCGATCGCCAGTGGAAGCAGCGGTGGAAATGGCGTGTATCCTCATCCTCACTCGACGCCACCACCCTCTGGAGGTCCTGCCTATTCATCCGGTACGTAAAAACTTTTCTAGAGCAGAAGAGAGAAGTATTAGCCTTAGCGGGAAGGTTTTCTAGAGTGACTGTTGTTTGAGTGCTTTGTTCTTGTAGAAAGCTGTGAAGATTTAAGAAACCAAAGAGAACTGGGTATGAAACTTACGTTTGTGTGTGATCTCTTCCTTCTACTTTCATTCCAGTCATGGTTTTCGTCCAGTTTTTTAGAACTTGATTCTCTTTTCTTCTTTCTCTTGAGCTCTATACTAACGTCCGTCTCTTGTTGTCGATATAGATGAGAGATTGGGAGGTTTGGATTCGTCGAGCGCTTGAGCAGTAAAGATCCCTCCCTCCCTCTCTTTCTCTTCCGCTTTCTTTTCGCAGCTTAAGCATTGTTTGTTACTTATAAGAAGCTCTTTCCTCTCATTTGGCCCCAGTCCAAGCATCGTTGTCAAGGTTCTAACTTGGTGCGTGCCGTGCGCAGAGAAACCACCTCCTTACACTTCGGCCGAGGAGAGGGAGGTTGTAGCGGCCATTGGCTCCGTGCTGTCTGACCTCTGCGGCCCTGGCGAGTGGATGCCAATCGTGGAGCTGTTTAACGAGGTACTTAACTCTCTAAACCCGTTCCTTTTTCTTTCATACATGGAGATTACTAGCAGAACAAAGTTTCTCACGCGAGTTCTTCGTTGTTTTTGTTTCCGGTGAACTTGTTCTCTTGTAGCTGCATGCTCCGGAGCACTACTCAAGCATTTGCTCCCCAGCAAAGGTGTGGAAGGTTGTGGAGGTGAAGACGGAGGAAGATGGAGCAAGGCCATGGGACGGGCTGCTTGGACTCCTCCGGAGATACCCGGAGCACTTCATCATCAATATCAAGACCAAAGGGCGCCAGTCGGCAGAATATGTGTCTCTTGTGTCCTTGGTTTCGTAAAAATTCGGGGGGAAGCAAAAACTGGAATAACCACTTACCTGTAATCAGAGCTTTGCAACCAAAAGTTCATTAAAATCATTCGTTCCAACCAAATAACTTGAAAACAATAATAAATAATATAATAAATAATCATCTAGGAATATGCTTTTGATCTACGGTTGATCGATTGGCTCAGCTATTCCTAGAATGTAATGCGCTGATTCACATGTACGCCAATGGCGGAAGCGCGCTGGATCTTTGAGGGCATGAATCGTTGCCACTGCACCGTTGCGTCGTGGACGTCGCTCATCCTTGGCTACGTTGAGAGCAGTAAGGAATACCTAGCTCTAGAGATATTCCACCGCAGGAACGTTGACGGTTTCGCAGAGCTTTGTCATTTGCACGCTCAAGCTAACAAGTATGCATTTCTTTCCAACATCTACGTGTGTGTAATGTGCTCATAGCTTTCTATTCGAAGTGTGGGAGAATTGAGGAGTCTTTCGAGGGATTCTCCGGCCAACCGTTGTGTCGTGGACAAGTTTGATCCTGGGCCACGTCCTGAATGAACAAGGTCATCTATTTCTTCTCTCTCACGCAATGCGAGGGATGCGTGCCAGATGGTCAACCGTTCGTTGCGGTGCTAAGGCCTTTGGCAGCGAGACCAAAAGGCTCCGATCACAGTGACAAGGCTTTTCCACGTGTTTAGATTGGCTTGCCTGCAGCGGCTATGAGTCTGATGTATTCATCACCAGCCATAGTGGACATATATGCAAAGCTTGTCAACATGGTGGAGGCCCGTGGAGTTTTCAAAGGCATTGCCGTCGAGGTGTTGTCTTCTGGACGACAGTTATACTGGGACATTCTCAAAACGGTGAAGCCGAGGTAGCCTTGGATTTCTTCTCAAGGATGTAGTCAGATATGGAGGGTGTGTAGCAGGCGCCAAGGTTTTCTGTTGCTGCAATTCTGGCATGTGCAAGCCTGGCTACACAAGAGCTGTTCGAGCGAATTCATGGGAAGCTCATGAAGCTCGTGAAGCCGGAGAAAGGGATGGAAGTCCACTAGCTAGAAAACTTTCTGCAATAGATAATGTTAAGTTACAATAGTAAAAGAAAAACCAAGGCAACATAGTTCCAGGTCTGTATTATTAATAGAGTAGTTCCCAGCAGTTTGTCAAAATATGTAAAAAATAAGTTTTATTCTCAAATAGCCCAAGAATTAATGGCATTTGCCATATGCTTCCACTTCATTTATGAGTTACATAAATTTTTCCAGTAATAGCACTCCAATCTCATAATCCTCAACACAATCTTTTCTTCTAACAAACCTAAAGACAAAATTCATTGAAATCGTCTTAGACAGTGTAAGAAATACATGGAGTTAGGCCTATGTCAATCAATTGTGAGAATTGCTCATCCTCTGCTAACTTTCTTGAGTCAGAGTTCTCCTTTTTTGATATCTCCTACCCGGCTGTAGTGAGTTCTAGGGCTCAATGCTCCTGGCCACCATGGAATAAAAAATCTGCTGGTTGCTAGAGGACATGTCCAACTCGATACATCAGCATCTCTCTCTAATAGAATTCCACATGCCGAGCTCTCCTTCCAAGCCCCACATCCCTAGGCTACAACTTGAGCACTGTGGTGAGGCTTTTGGCGTCTACAGTGAATCCAAGGACCAGCTCCTTGCATATTCTAGAATCAGTGAGTGCTTCATCGTTGAGCGAGCTTGCAAGCATCTTACATGACAGCGTTAGGATATGTTGCATGAGCTTGTGGCAGACATTCAGCTGTGGCTGAACCATGATTCTGCTTACGTTTAGAGGACGATGGTGTCTTCCCAACACCTGTGTGCATTATGATGGCAGCAACGATTTGATCCATGACATTTTAATCACTTATGTTACAACTTTGATCTGGGCTACTGTCAAGTATAGCATGATCTGTTAAAAACCACTATTTTCTTATAGGAATGAGTAATCTGCTATCACCAGTTCTTTTTGTGATGTGAGATGAAGAGGATGGAACGATTGGGTCTAAATATCCACCATAATCAAAATGTAGCTTCTGGCTCTTTCAAAGGTATATATATACACTCTACTGGGGGTTTGAGTTAGTTATATGTGCAGTTGGTGCAACTTTTACTCAAGAGGTGAACTTATGGTTTTTCCCATTTGATTTTAACGTTTTGGTGATGGCCAGAGAATTCATGTTACTATCAACTTTTATCACTCTAAATATTGTTCTAGATCTTAGGCAATATCACTTTCGTGATGGATCTTATGCAAGTACAAAGCTACCACTGTGACTTTGTCAAAAATTGCTAGAAGGTAAAAGAGTGATTCATTCAAAGTTGTGATCTTGGATGTTGTATTAGGTGACTAGAACACAAATAGTTTTATAACACTTTAATGACAACAGAAGTAAGTGAAGATTTTTCTTGATAACCATGATTTAAAATTTATGTTCTTCAGGAGCTTAAGGTGAATTCCTAAATTTTTATAAAGCGTTGGTTACCAGAATCTGGCAATTGAACTTCTATTACTATAGGTGTACTTATACTCTTTCTTTCGGTTTTGAATGTATGCTTCATCAACTTAGTCACAAAGATGTATGAAAAGATAATTATGATTGTATAAATTGCTAAAAAACTTATTGGCGGTGAGGAGGATGCAAGAGCACTTCTGAATTTCTTCCTTTTCCCCTCTTCCTATTCGTTTCTTTACAAACTTTTGGAAAAGGACAATCCTAGGATCTTTGCTAGTAATTTCTTCCCCTCCTCTACGCAACTAGAGTGGATGTAAATGCTTAGCACTTACACTTGCAAAGTTTTTGTGACTAACTTATTTGTAGCATCAAAAGCTATAAATGACTATTCAATTACACTCTTTTAAACATGACTCTATATATTGGGCATTTATGAGTACGTCTTTGTCCTGAAGGGATCCACTGACTGTGGTATGGCCTCACATGGAAATAGAGTGTGATGAAAAATAAATCACATAGTTAAAATGTTGCTCCCTTCCAAAATTATAGCTTTTATATAAGGAACTTTTGCACAGCTATAAGTAAATCTACTTTCTTTTGACCTTTCTCCCTAGCAGGAAATGTGTCAAGTCTTGACACACAAACTCCTTCCATCTACTTCAAAGTTCAATACTATTCTTAGTTTTTTTTTCTTCAAATCTAACTACAAGCCAGCCCATGCTATGGCCATGTCCTGCATGATGGCAACTAGGGCCTACCATAGCCACTAGCACAAGGCTCTATAGCTGGGATAAGGGGCTTAGTGGGTAGCATCTTGATTGTGATCTTTCCACTCCATAGGTTCCTGGATATAGACGCTTTTTTTTATTTCTTTGATTTTATTGGAAAAAGTAAGTTTCTTTTTTTTTAATATTAAGTACTTACTAGAATATTCTTAGCATCAACTGGAATTTAACATTACATAAGAGAATCAAGAGAGAGAAAGAGCCTTGCACTACTTGTAATCAATATTTTATTCTTGGATATTACTAAAATAGGTAAGAGAGAACCATCAACACCACAAATCCCTCTTTAGTTGAATTTGCACTACCAAGATCCATCCCCATGGATTAATCTTGTGTGATCATAATCCAAGGCTTTACTTGCTCCCCTTTTTAGAGGAAGAGAGATCTGCAATAACTTCAGAAAGTATGTGTGTAATTCTCTCAGACAAGCTCTTTCCATTATCTACCATAAAACTTTGAGATAAAAATAAAGTGAAATCTTTTCCAAAGTTCTCAGGTTGATAGAAGGAATTTGGCAACCCTAGTGACCAGGTAGAACAAATCACTAGCTTTGACCTACCACCCGAAGGAGACATCTTGGTTTAAGGCATATTTCCATATCGGGGAAAGCACCTTGATATTTATTTTACTTGTAGATTTCTTTCTCACTACATAGATCATTTCAATAGTTGACAAAGGTAATAAATTTTTTGTTATTTTTAAGAGTGACATTTTACTTGCAAAATGAACAACAACAAGAACATTGTAAGCAACCTTGCCAAATGAAATGCTTGTGCTCTTAACATTTGTCCTGATATAGTCTCATAGTGCAATGAGAAGCTTTAATGTCTTCTAGGTGCTAGCATTTCTAAACAAATCACACTAGATTTTATAGAGAGAGAGTTGGACTAGCCATGGCTATAGCTTTCCCAATCTCCTTTTGTTATTAGTATGATAAAATTAGAGATTTATTTTTAGCTTCACTATTTTAAGCAAAGACCATCTGTTTATATCTTAAAGCCCATCTTTGGCATGAGACAATTCTTGCCTTGGATTCTATATTACCAATTTTATGCATTTTTGCACATATTAGGAACTACCCAAGAGAGAGACATAGATGAAACACTATTATCTTATGTGAGTAAACAACTCTTCAAGTATAAATCTCACTTTATATGGTTATATGATATAATTGATTTCATCATACAAGTAAACCGACTAAAGCTTATAATACCGATGTCTTGTAAGAACCAGCTCTGATCACTTAGATTCAATGTATTAAAAACAATCCTTAAGGTAGGAGGAACATATTAGGACAATAACTATACATTTTAAATGTTTCTTTTGTGAGGAAACTTGGTTTTTTAGACTCTAAGAAAGTTTTTATGGTTTTTGGAACATAGGATCATATTTGGGTTCAAACACCCAAAATGTTATGATGTTGAGCAAACTAGTGATTTTCAAAGATTTTTTAGTTTGAAGAATAAAGTAAGTTACTTTGTTCTTTGTGTACATTTTCTTAATATTATGTTATTCTTGGATAGAAAAAGAGTTAAGTGGCTGAGTGTATTGTGAACAAATTTACATTACAATCATATACAAAAATTATTAAAAAAAAGTAATTGAAATTACTCTAAAAAAACCTTATAATTTTTATATAAAAGTTGTTAATTAATTTTTAAACTAGTTTTGTGATGTTTACATTTATTTTCATAAAAACTTTGATCACTTTTTACCAATTTTTATACCACTGTAACATGTAACCACCTACTAGACAAAATGAACTATTTAGTTTCAAAGATATCACAGTAAGTAAAATTTATTGTTAGAAAGTATTATTTTTTATCTTTTTCCTTCTTTATGCATTTGCATTTTGTACTGGCTAAAGCATCTCGATGGTCATATTAAAGTCATGAGTGCACTTTATCATTAGCTTTGATGGATATCAGAATATAACTAGCTAAATTTTATCAAAAATTACTATATATATACATGTATATACATATGTATTGATATATTTAAAAAACATACATTTATATATGTATGTATGTATATATGTATTTGCAATAGTGTGTGGAGATGATTACTATTATTAAAAATTTGTGAAAGGATCCTATTAATTTGTAAACACTAAGTTTGGCAACCACCACTATTTAACAACCCACCATCCAACAAAATTGTTGTGGCTGTTGCTTCAAGCTAAACTACCTTTAAAGATAAAAGATAAGTAGAATGCCCTTATAACTTTTATAAACATCTTGTAATTTTGTATCTGGATCATTTGTGCATAATTGTAGAAACCAAATCTCTTTTGTCTCGAATGATTTAGTTGTACTGTTTAGTGCTAAGTAAATTTGGGCTCCTTTCTGCAATCATTAAAAGACTTGATGATTTCAAAAATAATTTTAACTCTTTTTAAAAACTTTTATGGCACTTGGTTTCCCTGAACAATTATAAGCATTAAGTCTAAAAAGTTTTTGCTAAAAGTGTGTCATGCTTTTATCAAATCAGACAATAGACTTGAGATACTCTTGAATTTACTCAATTTTAGTGTATAAAACCTATAATTTATATGTGTCAGTAAAGATTAAAATAGATGAGATTTTCTTTGTATCTTTCTGTGAAATTATTGTTTGGTTTCTATATCAAAAGTGATAACCATAAAATAACTAACCTTGATGAGGTAAATTAAGAGCCATAATGTTTTCATGCAATTTAAACCATACTATATTGTTGGAGAACCAAATTATAAACAATCACAAACAAGCTCATTTATCAACTAACAGAGGAGCTTAGGGCAATGTAAGAGAATTAGGGCCTTCACAAAATGGCCTTATCCCTAGGTGGCAGCCAAAAAAATATTATTTCTTATCTTAAGCTTAAGATTTCTTTACAATTTCTTTTATTCATTCATTCATTCATTATATATTTTAGTCTTGTGGTGCCTTCAAAGAATCATACAGCCAAAAGATTTAATTGCTTTCAAAGTTAAGTGAGGAGTGGAGGTATATGCTTATGGTGTATTAGTAGGCATAAAATGAAAATTAAAAAGACTAAAGTGAGTGAATATATATATAAATGTAAGCGTTCAAAACTTATTTTTTATTCTATTTAATTTTGTGTTAATATTTAAGACTTACTAGAATTATATACTTTCATATATATGATCTTAATTAATTAAAAAAAAATTCAAAGAAGTCTCCTTTTAATTAAGTTTTGATGTGGCCTTGGTTTTTGTCAATATGCCTTGAATCCTTAAGCTTGGATTCTCAAGGCTATAGGCAAATCTAAAACCAAGCAAACAAATGTAATAATTTGAAATCTCTGTAGCATGACAGTTTATAATAAATATCTCTTATTTCATATTTTTCAAATATCAATTATTTTATAGAATGTTTAGGTTTTTATGAGAAAATGATAATCACTGCCTCATGACTTTAATCTTATATAGCATGCAATCTAAGTTTGGCTAGGCATTTAATAAGAAAGATATCACATAGCTCATTGACATTATAAATTGTGGTTGACTCCCTAGTATTGTTAAGCACTCTCATTTTCTTATTATTATACTAGAACACTTGCTTAAAATTTTCTGTATAACAGAAAAAATTTCATTTATTAATTTATTTCTATGAGGTCCAAGTATACAACTATGATACCATGTATTAATATTAGAATTTTGATAGCTAACGAATTGGTTTTAATCTAGACGATTCGCTCCTATATATAAGCTAGGGTTTTTGGGCTAATTAATATACACATTTCTATATTCCATTTCCATATTCCATACACTTACATCAATGTAAATGAAAAGTAGTTTTAATTGCCCTTAAGGAGTATTTAGATTTAGAATTTTGGTTTAGATATAATATTTATATCATTTAGATCTTCCTTTCTTTATAACTTTTTCAATTTATTTTCTTTTGCTTTTTCTTTTTCATTCATTTTCATAGTAAAGTAGTAGCCTCTTCCTATTTTGACTTTAGAGTAACAATTGGTGCAATTGCTCAATGCTATGCAGTTGTTGTTGAATAATTAGACTCAATTGATAATGGCATTCATGGCGCATAGTACAACTCCTTTTACTTTTGTTACCAATCTTTGCATTTGGCCAAAAGTTTTCCGTAGGAATCATGGGGATGATATATATTATTGGTTTGATCATTTTATAGTGATTAACACATATCATTCTTGGGAAGATACTCAGTGTTTATGTGAGTTTCCCATATGTCTCAAAGGGACGGCACTACATTAGTACAATGGTTTGAATGCAACCACTTATATAGATTCAAGCGTTTTCCTAGATGTCTTCAAATATGCATTTAGACATATTAATGATTATAATAATGCCTTCCAACAATTACATCATTTTTATCAAAGGTCATATAAGTCAGTGATGCAATTTAGTGTTTGTTTCTAGTGCCTTTTACTTTGTGTAGAGCCATATATATTATAGCAAACTAAGTTGGGAATATTGTGGCCAATACTTCATAAAAAATTATAAGACCTGTGAATGTATTTGTTCCAACTACCTTTGATGATGCTCTTTTCTTGACATAATATTATGAGACATTGCCTCTTCCACTTCTTGTTACACGTCTTTTAGCTCTACTTTCTATAAGAGGTGGTTCTACTTCCAATGGAGGTTAATGTTGTTGTTGCCTAAGTTCAAGGACAAGGGTGAGAACGTGGTCATGGTCGTGATATCCATTGTTGGACATGTGATGAAGTTGGTCACATTTATTAACATTGTCAATGTTTTCCAAATTGACAACCTCTATTTCCTAAATGGAAACTTTGGCATCAACAATGTCCTTTTATAGTGGACACTGAGATGCTTTTAGTTTATATGAATAGTTCATAGTTATGACCAATTCATAAGGTATTGAATTGGTTGTGAGAAGTTAGTTTAAAATTGAAGCAATCAAAGTGTATGTTTGGGTCCAAGGACACTACTTTCTTGAGTACTATATTTCTTATAAAGGTTTGCAAGTTGATCCTGACAAATTTATGGTTGTTCTCAAGTTCCTTATTCCAAAGTGTGTGAACAATTTACAATGCTTTTTAGGCAATATGCAATATCTTAGTCATTTTTTTAATCATTTTTTTAATCATACTGCACCATTGCAAACATTATTGAAATTATCAATATCATCTTTCATATAGTCTGTAAACTATGAGTATGTGTTTATGGATTTTAAAGTGTTATTGATAACTCCTCCATATATTAACTACACTCAATCTTTCATTTTGAGTGTGGATGTTTTTTATATCAATCTTGGAGGTGTGTTGATGCAAGAAAGCTTGAATATGCTTGATTAGCACCATTCTATTGCATATATCAGATGTAAATTACAATCAACAAAGGTAAACTATTCTACAATAACGAATGAATGTTTAGTAGCAGTTTGGGGTTTTGAGAAACTTCATGCATATCTACATGGTTCTCAAATATTACTAAAAGGTGATCATGATGTAGTGACTTCATTATTAAAGTGGAAGAACTTACTTAGTTATATTATTCGATGGGCTTTAAAGCTTCAAATATATGATTTCGATATTGTTCATCACTTGAAGAGTTTTATACTGATGCTAATCGAGCTCTTCCTCATTTTTTCGAGCTCTTCTTCCTTCATTGCTCTTTTCTTATATTTCTAACAAGTATGTTATTCTAGCATCTATAATTTTTTACATGAGGATTCTATGCCGTCGATGATTGTTATACTTGAAGTTCAGTGTTCACAAGGTGTGGAGCAAGATTTACTTGCTCTTGACGAGGTTCATAAGGCTCAAAAGGTTGAGTCGTGGATCCGAAGAGTTTGTGATGGGTTTAAGAATCTTGCATCATTTGCTGATAACTTGTCATTTTGGCATTTCATTCTCAATATCATATTGAAAACAATTTTCTTTATTTTGTAGGGACAGATTCTAATGATCATTTAATGGCTAGTGCTGCCTTCAATCTTTATTCCATATTTTCTCCATACCTACTCTAATTCTTTTATTTTAGGCAAGTATATAGAATATTATCATGTGACCGAAAATTTACATAGGTCTTTTTATTGGTTGGAGAAGGAATATAATATTATCCAGTATATGTGTAGTTACGTTTGGTGCCAAGCTTGTAATATTCCCCCTTGTGCTATGGAAAGACAGCTGGAGTCTATTACAATTTCTCGTTCATTTGAGTTGGTGGCATTTAATCTGATAAAGCATTTTTTATAATCAATTATTAGTAATAAGGATGTCATTATTACTTCTGATTACTTGACTCGTTGGGTGGAAGTTGATGCTCTTGCTAGTGTGTTTGCAACTGATGTTAGATACTTCTTCTTCAATTGAGTGTTATTCCAGCATTCCTATTTAGAGTGAATTTTTTCAGATAATAGTCCCATATTTATGGTTGAGGCATTTCATGTTTAATATCTCGATTGGGGACATACCACACTTTTAGGAGTGTTTATCATCCATAGTCAAATAGTTTGGTGGAATGGCTTGTTTGGACTTTCAAAGGGATAATTATGAAGTACATGAATTTGCAACATTCAAATTGAGATAGTTATTTGCCATCTCTTCAATATACATATGTCACAGGGTATAGAATTTTATTGATGCTTCAGTATATAAACTCTTATATGGTTATGATTCGATACTACCAATGGAGTTGAGTTTACCTTCATGATTACCATAAGTTATCGATGCTAGATTTTGGGATTGATATTTGACAAATATTTTTCCACTGGTCTAAGTAAAGTTTGATAAATACTTAGGTTGTATATAAGTGGAACAACAACAATGCTACAACTTTTATTATTGTCCACTTGCAAAGTATAAAATGGATGACTTGGTGTTACTCTTTTTTCCCAATCTTATGGTATATGGTTTGTCTAAAAGGCTTCTTGTTTAGTGGAAAGGACTCTATCGAGTCTTATGCAAGTTTGGACCACAAATTTATGAGGTTTAGTATAATATTCAATAAGCCAATCCTCTAGAAATTGTGTATGTGTACTAGTTGAAACACTTTGTATAAAGGGATAAGAAAAATTGGCACCACCTACAAATCTACTGATACCTCCTCTTAATGTTTCTCTAGATCCCAGCCCGTCTACGAAAGAACCCTAATATAGCACATTCTATCTCCCTCCCCATAAGTTAATTGGAGAAAGGGTAATTGTTTGATGAGAGAGCCCTTAGTAGCTATTTTATCCCTATTTATCCTTTAAAGTTTTAAGGATCCATAGTAACATTATATTCAAATTTCATCCCATGATCACATATGCTACATTTGACTATCTTTCATCATTTCGAGATGAAGGGATGATGAGATGTCTAAATGTACAATTACAATGCCATATATTAATATTAGTGTAGTGGGACTTTGATAAGTATCAGATTAGTTTTAATCTAGACTACTCACTCTTATAAGGTAGCTTATAGATCTCCTATAAGCTAGGGTTTTGGGCTAATTAATATGCACATATCTATATTCCATTCCTATATTCCATGCACTTATATTTCTATAAATTAATATATTTTCTTAATTATAAATATTAATGGTAATTTTTTTCTAATTGAAGAAATTATTAATCTAAATATATTATAATAAATTATATGCCAAAATCCACTTAAAGTTTTATATTCTTTTATATAATTATAAGTAGTAACTATTCCAGAAAATATATTGAGAGCACTAAGCAAGCTTTCAATAAAACTAATATTTTGTTAAAAAAGTATTTGTTATTATAAAAATTTAAGGAGAATATTTATAAGTGTTATATATATATATATATATATGTGTGTGTGTGTGTGTGTGTGTGTGTGTGTGTGTGTGTGTGTGTCACAATTGATTTTATTTTTCAAATACTATTTCTCTTATATTTGTTTTGTGTTTTATAAAATAGTGGAGTCTCTAGGAAATTGAATGAGAGAGTTATATTTTATAATTGTAAACATTAAGATCCAAATTGAGTACTGCATCAAAATCTTAAAATATAGAATCCTTATACTTTTTTCTTGAATGCTTGAACTATGCTTCATTTTCAGCATTAAAATAATCAGGTTTAAAGTTAAGTTTTATCATTTTACTTTTTTTTCATTCAATACTGATATATATTGAATGTTTACCTATACAAATTAGTACAATAGTTTATTAGTTGAAGAACTTAGAAGCTAATAAACATTTTCTATATAGTTAGTCATGTTTACTATCATAAATTGTTAATTAATATAAATCTGTATTTTAATATTAATTGACCATACTGATTTTTAGTCTAAATCAATGTTGAATCAATTTATTTTCAAATAAATAGAATTTTTATAAATAAAATTTTCTTTTAGCAATATGTAAAAATATTAAATGAAATATTAAAAGGAATTAACAATAAGTATTATAAATTTTATAAATACTAATTTATGCTATTACATATGTGTTTTGGATTATCTGACAGATGGTTCAGTTTATATTAAGACATCTCCTTAAGTAAAATATAATCATTTTGTATTAATTAAGAAGGTTCCGTTTTATTTTTGATGGGCTAAAAGAAATTAACAGTGGGTGTTACATATAGTCATAATACTTGAATTTACTTTGGTTCTCAATTTTATACAGGGAAATACTCATAATCTATATTATTATTAATCATGACTTATTGAGTAGCTTTCCATCCCAAATCTTGAATTTCTTCTTATTGCCAATTCTCATGAAAAACCGTTAATAAATTACGAATTTCTCTCCAAAATAGAATAGAATAGAATAGATGTTTATGGTCCATCCACAAAATCTTGTCAGAATGCTGCCATTAAACAAAGAAGATCAAATTAAACGGTTGACCACAAAAATTTTCCTTTGTTTTCTGTTTGGTGAGTGCGGGTGTGCCACCACTGTTCCTCGTCGCAGGGACAGCGGAGAAGTCAAACTTGTGCCAGTGTACGTCCCATCTGCGAATTTTCTACCCCTTTCATGAGTATTGTGTAGCCATCCATCACGCCAGCTATTTCCGCTCTGTCCACTTTGCTTTTCCCATTTTTTCTATTCTCCAAAAGCCCTGCCTTTGCTTTGTTTTCTTGTGTTCGTGATGGCGAGATTCCGCACCACACCACCGGTCAAACACCAAATAAAAGAAGCGAATATCCGCCGCCCACCATCACCGCCACCGCCGAATCCTCCCGTTGACCCGTTTCAAGGTGGAGAGAATCTTTTGCTTTCTTTTCTGCTGCGCTTGTCTCCTCTCGCGCCGATCCGATCATCACGAATCTCATCGGGCCTCTCGTCTCACACTCCATCCATCCTTTCTTTTTTGTTTTCTCGCCCCCAAATCCCTCCAAAACGTACAGATCAGCGCTGCAAAACGGATGGACGAAGCGCGGAAGAAGAAAACGCAAAGATTCCACCACTTCTTCTCTCTCGTTACGCCGGCGGCGGAGGAGGCGGAGGAGCAACCGCGATGGATGATCCCTGGTTGTGATTGTGCTCGCCCTCGTACGTGACAATAAGCATCGAGGGATCTTCCAGGCATCTCTCGACGTGCTTGCGAGCCGGGCAGCCGCGCATGCTGCTACACTTGTAGTAGCCCCTGAAAAACACAAAGAGTCAGCGCTGGTCAACATAAGTGAACTCTAGCCAACATTTAGTCAACTCTAGTAAACGAACTGTTAGCTCCAGTCAACGGCTAGTTCTTACCTCGGATGTGGCGACCCCTTGATCGGCTTCTGCCCGTACTTCCTCCACGAGTAATCGTCGGGCGGGATCTCCGCCATCTTGTTGCTGATCGCTGGCACCTTGATCGTCCTCTTCAATCGCAGCTTCCTGGAATTCCAAGAACAGGCTAAGCTATGGATCGATCGATCGAGCAAAGTGAAGAACACTGACCTTCTCTTGGAGCAGTGGCACTTGAGAGACGCGTGATCCTCCGGCTTGCCACTGCATTTCCTCTTGTTGGTGGCGGAAGATCCTCCTCCTCCTCCACCGCCAGGATTCCTGGGCCAGATCGGTGGGAGTGGCGGGCGAGCGTCGCCACTCCCGACGCTCACGCAATCCATGCTGAAAGTGGCGGCCGATCGCGTCGTGGAGAGCGAGGTGTTAGACAGCGGGGCCGTGGAGCTCGTCGAGACGTTGGTGTGGGACGAGACGCCCGCGGCGGCGGCGGCAGCGATGAGCTTCGATCTGGGCAGGAAATCGTACGAAGAGTCCCTGGAAGCGGAAGCGCCGTGGCGGAGATCCGGCGGCGCCGCCCGCGGCGGGCAGTGGGGCGCCTCCGCGAATGCCTGGAGGGAGCTCGAGCTTCCAGCGCCGCCGACTGGGCCGCGGCGGAATCGAGCGTGGCCTGTTCTACTGAGGAGAGAGACGACCTTGCGGAAGCTGGAGATGGCCTCGAGCGCCGCGGTGCTACACGCGGGATCGTCGTCGTGGTGGTGCCGCTGGCTGTGGAGGTGGAGATCGAGCGCCGTGGAGGAGGAGGAGGGACCGGCGGCGCGCTGGGAGAGCATCTGGATGAGGCGCTGCGCGTTGTCGAGCCCCGTCTTGGCGACCTCCGACACGGCCTCGTAGCAATCCATCGCGGCCTTGGAGCGATCGGGCTCGTAGGAGATGAAATTTGTGAGGACCTCTGTCATGGCTAGAAGATCTGGCAAGAACTCTAGAGACTAGAAAGAAATTTGAGAAGAGCAGGGGATTTCTACCAAGATTGCAAGCACGAGCTCAAGAACACGGGAGAGAAGAGGAGAAAGATGGGATTGGAAGGTCAGCGAGCGATCAGAGCGAGAAAGATGGAGGGGTCAACGACGCAGCGCGCTTGTCGCCGTGGAAACGAAGAGTTTTCTTGGCTGTTCACCCTCGTTGCCTTCGTCGTGTTTGCCAAGGTCAGTCACGGCAGCCACACGCACACACGCACGCACGGCTCCCTCTTCTCGGTTGGGCGAGCATTAGATCGACGAGGAAGCGAGAAATAGAGGAAAGGGGCCTCCAAGGGCGAGGAAAACGATGATCCAGGACGAACTCACCAATGCTTGGAGTGACAGTGGATTGATCGATCGATGGCGCTCAGGTGTGATAAGCTTCCAAGGGGAAAATGGTCGATTCGCCCTACCCAAAACAGCGCTCACTCTGTTTAATCGATCGTGGACTTTAGAAAGTCAAAGTTTCTTTAAGGCACCTAATAAAAAACTAAGGGCTTAACCCTAAACCCTTTAGGTTTTCTTATAAGAATTCAAAATACTGAGAAATATCTGCGAGATTCAATCTTATTCATAAAGCACCATAATTAAAAGTACTTCCAAAATTATGAAAAAGATAAGTATGATTATGATTCGTTAATCCATATGGTCTATATCATAAAGCCGCATAGAAAACTGAACTAAATTATCAATCACACCAGAAAAATAAGAAGTACTAATACTAACTATTTCTTGCTCTTTCTTAGTAATAATCTTAATGATCCTAAGTTTTCTGTTAAATATTACAAACTAAAGTTGTTAAGAATCTAATTTTTGAAATTAGATGTTGAATTAGCTTTGGGCAAGTTTCTAAAAGATAAAATGGAGAGCTATGCCATAAGTATAAAAGGAATGCAGATCAAAGTGGATATGCGAAGACATTGTTGCTCATCAAGTGCTCTTTTTCTCCAAAGAGAAATCTAGTGTAACTAAAGATATTTTTTTAAGAATTAAAAAATTGTGCCCATGTGCAAATATGGACTATCCACTATAATGGTAATGGGTGCTACTGCTTGCAATATAAAATCTTTTTTCTTCTTTTTGAAGACGTATCATGTTATTAAAAGCATTATATTACCTTTGTAGAAGTGGTTTATAGTTTCATTTATATTGCATTTTACTGATCTTTTGTTAATATCTTGAGAATGTAGTGCATGAGACACATTTAGTATGGTTGAGCAAGATTTTAGAGGATCTCATTGTTAGGGTTTCAATAGAGTTTACTTGATTTTTAAAGAATATTTCCCAAAGCTTCAACATTTAGAAAAGATTTATTTTTAGCCAATCCTCATAATTTTTTGTTTTCTTCGGCTTTAGAATGATTCTTAAGGGAATTTCTGTAGATCTTTACTTTCTAATGATGTAACAAGTAGTAAAAAGGTTTCAAGGATATTAAAGAGCTCAACTATGCCATTTGTCACACTATTTATAAATTCGTGAGTTTTCTCATTTCTTGGCCAAGAACAATCATTTTCTCCTCTTTGTGGCTTGGTTGTTGATTGATTTATGCACTAGAGTTAAATGGGTTAACACTTCATTTTAGCATCAAGAATTTTTTATTTTTGTTCCTAAAATGTTGCATACAAATGAGTTTTTCTTCTACTATGCATGCAACAATCACTTTACGAGCTTGGCATAAACTAAATTTTCAACTATTTTGATCTTTTTTTATTTCTCTGGATAGATTTACTCACAAGCTTTTTTAAGAATTCTTGTGTGATTTGGCCTGAAATTGAAAAGTTCACAACATTTTTCTCTTGCACTCTTTTATTTAGAGTGTAAGAGAAGTTTTGCATAAATTTGCAAAAGAAGATCTTTCTTTATATGGATGGATAGATTTTGGCAAGAGTATTTTAGTGAGACTAAGTACATAATTTTTACTGTTGGTAGCTGTAAGATCTTTACAATTTTCCATCTAAGTATGTGTTTGCCAATATTATAAGGTTTTTAAGCGCGTTCTAACAAGATTTTTAAGTTTACATTTTTTACAAGATTGTAGCTTTCTAGAGAGTTTAGTTTCATAATTTTTAGAGTTGTCTTGAGTCTACAAAGTAAGTAAAAGGGGCTCACTTGAGTGCGATCTCTCTTCTCCACATGAACCACATCTTGCTGAGGTATCTCGGCCAGACGATCGCACTGGCGAGATCATCACCGACGGCCTAATGGAACACGATGGCTCCTCGTACACGGTCTTGCTCAGCCGCGTCTGCAAAGCTGAAGCAGCAGCTGGAGCAATGCCCGGCGCTTGCGTCCAAGAAAGCTCTCCTTCGCGCAGCCGCTGTGTGGTTTATCAGCCAATCGCTAGCAAGAGTGGTAACACTCGCGCCGCGGAGCTTGCCAAGCCTCTCAAGAACTTCTGCCGCGGAGCTTCATTGACGTGACCAGGCCACGCACGAGTATGCGCGCTAGCTAGAGAAGGTGGAGAAATTCAGTGGCACGAATTTCTTCACATGGGCGACAAGAATCAGGCTGATCCTCTCTGCGAAACGAGCGTGGAACATCGTTGATGGGACTGAGCCTCGTCCCGCTGAGCAGACGCTACAATCAGATTGGGTTTTTCGCAATCAGCAAGCCATCACCGTCATTGGCTTGGGATTGAGCGATGAATTCTTGCCGCTGATTGATCTCACCAAGACCGCTGCTGCAATCTGGACGTCGCGTCGCACGATCTTCGTGGCCCAAGCCGCAAATTCTTCCATGTTGCTGAATCAACAATTCTTGGCGCTTCAGGGTGAAATCATTGCTGTGTACGGGGGACGGATTCGAGGGCTAATGGCTGAATTGACTGGTGCTGGGTCTCCTGTCACGGACGATCACGCCAGGGCGTCGCTGCTTGCAACCGTCACGCTGCGTTTAGAACTTTGATCAAGTCGTGGGTGCCCTAACGCAAGATGACGGGGAAGAAAGAATCAGCCAAATCTTTCTTGCTTTATGCTGGCGATGCGGGAGGATCATCCTCGTCCTCTCAAGCTCAGCCGAACGACACTGGTTTTCGTGGCATTTGTCACTATTGGACACTTGGCGAGGGATTGCCGCAGCAGCCACGAGCCCTTGCTCGGACCAGAGCTGTGGTTGGATTCTGGAGCGTTATTCCATATGACGCCAATGGCTTCCTTGTTTTTTTGACTACCAAGAACCGTGTGAGAGTGATGCCGTGGGACTCGGTGACTCCTCTCCTCACGACGTACTAGGCAAAGGAACAATCAGGGTTCAGCTCTCTTCTGGAGAATCCGGGAGATCTATCCTGTGTCTGATGTTCCGGGACTTACACACACGCTGCTGTCGATTGGAACTGCTGCTCGAGGAGGCTTCGATACTTTGTTCACAGCAAAGGCCCAGCAAAGGGAGCGTTCGTGCTGGATGCCAAGACTGGAGACAAAGTCGCTTTTGGAGTTCCAGTTGATACGCTCTACCGCCTGGATGCTCACGTCTGTGGCGCTGATGGCTCGGGCTCCACCGACACTTGCAACCTGGCACCAGCGCCTTGGTCACGTGAACGAGCATGTTCCTGTGGCGCCTGGGCGCGCTGCCCTTCTGCGAAGCTTGTGTTGGTGGAAAACATCACTCTCGAGCAACTTCTGTTCTTGAGTTGGTACACTCGGACGTTTGTTCGATTATGGTTGAATCTTTGGGAGGCAATTAGAGGTAGAGATGATGTGGCAGTAGTTATGCCCACGTGGCAGTAGCTTTATGTATATGTACACAATCATATACAGATATATATATACAGTTCTTCCTCCTGGTGTGCGCCTCTCCGCTTCCGCTACCAACATTACGTAGTCATTACACGCGGTACCTGATCGTGTACCTGCACAAGTCAGAGGTGTTCTCCTGCTTCTGCCAATACAAGGCTTTGGTAGAAAATCTACACGGCTGTTTAGTTCGTGTGCTCCACTGCGATCGTGGAGGAGAATTCGTCTCTGGAGAATTCAAGACGTTTTGTGCTGAAGCTGGGATCCAGCGCCAGTTTTCTGTCCCTGATGCACATGCCCAGAATGGTGCTGCCGAGAGGGTGAATCGCACCATCAGCTGCTTCATGCGGGAATGCCAGCTGCTTTCTGGGGTGAGGCAGTTAACACGGCTGTTTATGTTCGAAACCGGTTGCTGACACTTGCCCTGCCTGGGAAGACCACTCCTTATGAGCTTTGGACTGGTCACGCAGCTGGTTAAGATCATCTCCGCATTTTTGGCTGTTTTGCCTACGCACACAAGCAACGCCGAAAGCTGGAGTCAAAGGCTGAGCCATCCATTTTCGTGGGATATTTGGAAGGCATGAAAGGATATCGGCGCAAGACTTTGCTGGAAAGACGGGATGTGCTCTTTGATGAGAGCAGGCTGTACAAGAATCGCGCTAAATTTCCTGCTCCTACTTTCGTGGAACTCCAGTTGGTGGACACAGTTCACGTGACTAAAGCTCCTTCTCAAGTCCCGTTGCTGCCTTTTGTTCCTGCTGGTGGTAACGTGGTAGTTCCTCCAGCAGTGCAACCACGCCCTCGAGCTATGCCTCTGCCAGAAGCTCCTCCAGTGAGAACACCTAGCTACTCTGAAGAGCTGATGAACACTTACTTTGAGGGTGACGAGGAATTTCAAGCTGCTCCTGATTTCTTCCTTGGCTCGTCTTCAGTGGGAGCTGGACGTGGATCATCACCTTCAGTGGGAGCTGGAAGCAGGTCGCCAACTTCAGTGGGAGCTCTCCCAGACTCTCCACTTGTTCACCCTCCAGCACGTCCTGAACCTCGGCGCTCTACTCGAGTTCCCGTACCATCGAGGCTGCAAATGGAAGCTGAGCAATCTCGTCCCTTCTTTAGTTTTGGAAAAATTAAAAAGAAAGTAACGCACCAGGCTAACTTCGTGGCTGCTAATCCAGTGCGAATCCCCATTCCAGCGAATGTTGACATTAGCTGGACCTCATGCTGCCCAGTGGCGAGAAGCCATGAATGCTGAAATGCATTCGCATGAGCGAAACAATACAATGACAAAGACAACCTTACCTGAAGGTGCTCACCTTGTGAGCTCGAAATGGATTTACACAGTCAAGTACAAACCTGAGGAACTGTAGCAAAGTTCAAGGTCAGGTTTGTCCCACGGGGATTCAGCCAGATTCCAGGTTTGGAATACATGGAGACGTACTCACCAATTGTGAAGTTGACCTCTGTGCGAGTGATCCTTGCACTGGCTGCCAAGGACGACCTGGAACTGCACCAGTTGGACCTTCGCACTGCTTTCCTGCACGGCAAGTTGAACGAGGAGGTCTACGTCACGCAACCACCTGGATTCATCAAACCTGGTGAGGAACATCTTGTTTGCAAGCTGAATCGCGCCTGTATGGGCTTGAACAATCCCCGAGGGTTTGGTTTGAACGCATTGATGCGTTCTTCAAGAGCCTGGGTGTGTTCCTCTTGCAGTGGAAGGAAACGTGTACCTGTACAAGTGTGGTGACGATTTTCTCCTGGTTGCTGTGTACGTTGACGACTGCATTCTCGGTGCAAAAACCCGTCACCTGCTGGACGAGATGAAAAAGAAGCTGAGTGAAGAATTTGAGATGTCTGACCTGGGCAAGCTTCGCCATTTCCTTGGCATCCAAATTATACGCAATCAAGGAGCACGCACCTTGAGCTTGACACAAGCTCACTATGCAAGGGAGATCTTGGAACGCTTCAATATGCTGGACTGCTCTCCCGTGGCCACACCTCTTGAGGTCAATCACAAACTCAGCCGTGACATGGCCCCTGTCACAGAGGTAGAATGGGACGGTGCCTTATCGTCAAGCTGTGGGGAGTCTTGTTTATTTGATGCTGGGAACGTGACCAGATCTCGTCTATGCTGTTGGGATGGTCTCCCAGTTCCTTGAGAGCCCTGGACCTGCACATTGGCAAGCCGTGAAGTGGATTTTCTGCTACATTTGAGGTACCTTGCATTTACAGCTTTACTATGGTGCTGCTGTGTCACAGGAATTTCATGGGTTCAATGTATTGATGCTAACAAGATTCATGATGCACTTGGAAGAGAATGACTTGAGATGTGCTTTTGTTGCATATATTATAAATTTATATATTCAATTGGGTCATTTGGTAGGATGAATATGATATAGCCTGCTTCAAATATAAATGCTTCTGACAAGAAGAATGCATCATACATGTGGTTGGGTGTGAAAAAGTTTTAATTCTCGACTTTCCCATCAATATTTAAAAAACTGTTTGCAAAGTTAAAGAGAATGAAGTCCACAACTGAGAGTAAGACCTTTGTATCTTTTGGCATTAATAATCAAATTAGTGTTATATGTTTATATCCATATTCATATTGTCTTCTGTGAAAAATGTTAGCAATCTATTGTAGAAGCTAATGAAGACACCTATAATCTTTTAGTGTGTTATTGGGGAAACAAGACGGATTTACACAAGAGCAAAGTGAATGATAAAAACAAGAAATAATATATTATTACCATATGGTATGTTGTCAATGAGAGTTCCTCCAACTTCTCATTACAAGCATCTTGTCAAGATGGAATGAAATTACTACTAATAGCAAAAGTCACTTTTGCTTACTTCGAAGTCGACATAATATTTTATAAACCACTTGATCATCATTATTTGCTAATGGAACCTAATTTAGATCCTAGCTGTTTGATGGTGGAATTAGAGTCTGATCTTGGCTGTTTAGTGGTAGAACATGAGCTTGATTTGGAGCATTTTCATCCTCCTTTCCATCATCACTAACATTGCTATTGTTACTAACATTGACAACTTTCTTTTAATCTAGTGTAGGGGTCTTCTTCCCTAAGAGCTCTAACTACCAAGGACGAGTGCGGACCATAATTGAGCTCATGAGCTAAAGAGTTGAGCTCATGAGTTGAGCTCAATTTTCAATTATAATTTAGTATAAATATTATAAACTTTAAACTTTTAAGGTTATAATAATTTCATAACTCCTTATATATTATATAGATAAAAATGTTCTAAAGGATACTTCTTGTTCTAATAATTTAAATATTTACTACATGCAATGATAGGGACGTTTGTTAAAACATAAAATAAAATGTTTGCAAAAAGAGTATTCTTGTCACTTCTTTAAATTTGCACTCTGTGCTTTCTGGCTAGTACATGTCAGGTTTGTCAGAATTTTAAAATTATTAAATTTGAATTAAGATTCTATATAATGCCATATAACCATATGAAAGGAAGAAAAAACAATTATGATGGTACATATGCTCTTGCAACACATTACAACATCACGCACCCAAAAGACTACAATGAAATATTTTTTAAGATGGTAAAGACAAAAATGGAAACTCATGAATACTATGGGCAGTATTGCGAAAAGAACACTCGCAAGTATATGAAATGAAAAGTGAAATAATAAAATATTTGATTAATTATATAAGGTATAATAAGTTTATATTTTTGATAGAGAATAAACATCGATAGTGTTGAAAAATCTAATTAGCTCCAAAAGTTTTCTACTACTTGGCAATAGTAAGGCTTGTTTGGTGTATATGAATATCCACTTTAGGATCATGGTGTAAGATGTTGATGAAGATATAGTACATATGCTTGCAAGAAGCATATGCCTTCCTATGTTCCTCACGCTTCGTAAAGTCTGGACATGTGCAAAAAGGAAAATCTTGAATGGCAATTGTGTACTCTCCACATTTTGTTTTGACTATGTACTCCTTTACAAGTGCAGTGATGTACTTCGTTGAGAGAATCTCACACTCAAGTGTTTGAGCCAAGTTTATTTTACCTTGCTTCTGCTTGGAGACGGTACCAATAAATTTAACTACCTTACCTTTTTTTGCTGGCCTCCTGTGTATCTCTGTAGGAACAATTTTGGTTTTATCACTCATGTTTCTAACACTTCTTTTAAGATTGAAACCAAATTTCTCAAGGTTTTCAATTTCATCCGAGGTGAGTGCAACCCCATTAGCAACCAAACATTCTTTAAGTACTGCATTAGGTTTAGTCACTATAGTGTCTTCAAACTGCTTTGTATGGTTGATATCAATGTTGCAACAATATAACCAACACCATCTTGAAAATCTTGCTTGCTTTTGTTCCCCATAGAAACATGGGGCTAGAATAGAAGCTAACTTGTCACCATGGATCTAAGCCCAACACTTGCCCCTCAGAAGCATCCCAACACATCTTACATTTGATTTTGTTGGCACTCGACAGATTGCCTATTGCTTCGGCTCCATGCTATAATAAACAATTTCAACCTGTTGTGATGCACTTTCTTCATCAGCCACTTGAGGTGGCTCAGTTTAGAGGTGATGTCTTGGAGCAGAATGATACTCAACATTAGGCCTGTGAGAGCTTTTTGCTCCAAGATCTATGCTAACATCTTCACCAGCAAAGGAAAAGTGATGTTTTGAGTAGACGATCTTCATGTCACCAATAGAAGCCTGGGAAATGTACTCCATAGATGTGCTATGGATCACTTCTTTCACTGCAAGTGCCACTGTTTGTGTTGGTGGAGTCACTTTCTTCTTCATCCGATCGTGTAATATCTCAACCGAAGGTCCTATTCCCATGTATCTTCCTTCCTTAAATGCCAAGGCTTTTGAAGACTACTCTACAATGCATATCAAATCTGATAGACATGCTTCATATAGACTCATCTTCTCTTTCCCTGCCTCAGAGGAACGCCAATTCCAATGCTTACTCTTTGAGAGATTCACAATTCGGGTGTATGCAAGATCCTCAAGTGGTTGATCTTTATAAAAAGATGATATTAAAAAGCAATAAAAATAGAGGAAAAAAAGAAAAACCAACCTGAAAAGAGGGATGTCCCCATTGGAACATCCTAACTTCCCACCACCCCAACCATGACTCAAGTTGTGGTAGACAACTTATGTTAGTATGGCCATTTTCATGCCACCATATTTGAATCTCATTTGCTTTTGCCTCATGCTCTTCTTCAGAAGGTGTAGCTTGCCATTGTTTGCACAACTCCTTAAATGCTAATTTGGAAATTTGGCTTGATAAAGTGATAGTGTTAGTTTAGGCTCTGAGCCCAATGAAACTCACAAGTCTTTTCACAACTTTTTAAGGGTTGACCATTCCTAAATACTGCCCAGACACCATTCCAATTAGCCCTAGCCCCATTTGCCATGAAACCGCAAAAGTTGGCAAGCTTACCAATCCACTTCAATACAATGTTGGAGAGGGACTTCCAAAATATTTCCTAAGCCATCTAGTCTTGTACTTTAAACTCTGCTATTGCAATTGTCAAGTTACAACATAGCCTGTGAAAAGGGCAATGCTTAAAACCATTTTAAGATAATGAGAAAAAAAACTACCTCGAATCATACATATGAGCTCTCATGGTTTTCCAACCCACCACCCGCTCCATATAGTCAAAATGTACCCATGCATTAGCAAGGTCACTCAACCATATCCATTTGAGAAACAAGATCCACACCAGAGGTGGGATCCATGGTAGACATTTTGAAGATGAAGGGGCACTCTTGTTCATTAACGACTTGATCTGGAAATAAACTCCTATGGATAAATTTGTAGGGATAAGTTCGTTTTAGTTCAAGGATTGAGTCAATTTTTTATTGGAGTTTCCCCTCTCAAGATTCACACATCCAAGACTTTATCCTAAATAAAACAAAATATAAGAGAGATATTATTGAAAAGTATGTAATAATATTTTCGTACCTCCTGAGGCTAGTTGCAGGTTGCACGTGTCATAGTAACTCCCGCAAGTTAGCCTCATCCAGTTGAGTATTCTTGCAGTCCGGATCAAGTAAAGTGTTTGCGATAAAATCCTTGAGCAATATCTTTTGAACATGCTTCGGAGTTGCAAATGAGTTTCTCATAGTCTCTATCTACGCATCTTTGAAACAGTTGATTGAACTCCTTTGTATCCCTTCCTGTATTGGATGTGTGTGCGTGCCAATATATACTGCAACTCTACCAGCTCCATCTCGTGGAAAAAACAATAATACATCTTGGCCCCGCAGATGGCACGATACAATGGAGCATTCTTGCAAAATTGATACTTGAACCCAACACCAATAGTGTTATAGATGGGAGGATTGGTTGCAGATCCTTAAAAAAATGTGGAGTTTTTACCACACTCTCGATTGTATGCTTTATTCACACAATCCAAATACCCACCATAATGAACCATGGACATTGTGCCTTTGAAATGTTGAAAATGTGTAGTTTTGATCTTGCACCAATTGTGGACGTCTTGCTTGGTCTCCATCCCCTTTCGTTTTGAGCTGACAAGAATTGGTAGTTCAAAGAAGATATTGCCATTGTATGTAGATGGGAGCTCGCTAACGGGCTTATGTAGAAAGGAATGCACATTGATAGAGAGGCAGGAAAACTGGAAAGTGTTGCAAACAGCTTTGAATATAAGTGAAGTTAGAGTTTTTAAATTCTTGGCTTGCACTGGACTAATGTCTCTACTAAAACTAAAAGAGGAAGAAATGATGATGACCGACTCTTGCTTCACATTCACTTTGGCAGGATTGCAATCTCGCACTTTGATTGGAGATCCAAAAACTTGAATCTCCTTTGACTTGGAATGTTGTAAATCCCAATATTGTCCACCTTCACCTACACCCGAAAGAAGAAACTCTAATCGTTCAACAACACCAATGTTGTTGTGAATCATAGCCTCCAATGAAATAGAACTGAGAGAAAGATCGAAATGTCGGCAAAGAAAACTTTCTGAAATAAGACTTTGGGAGAAAGAAAGCAATAGGTAATCTTGGTAATGCAAAAGGAAACTCTCCATTTTGTTGCCTTTAGGTTTTGGAACTCTAAACTTTTATAAAGAAATGTCACCTCAAACATGTGCTATGCTATTATGTGAAAAGAAAGGGTGATTTTATTCTAGGATCTAACATCGAATAATGTTATAATAAATTCTGTATGAAGTATAAAGGACTATGTTGTACAATATTAAAAGTTTGTATACATTGAATTCAAAAACATGCTCAAAGTTATTATATGGACTAACTTTTGGTAGAACGAAAAGAAATATCACCTCAATCATGTGCCATAATATGAAAGATAGGAATGATTTTATTCTAGGATCTATCATCAACCAACTGTTGCCAAACAAATTAAATATTATACATATTTTCAGTTCATATTCTTCTAAACTTATTTAAATATATTCCATCTTTGTACTACCATCTATCACCTATAGTAAATTATCTATATACATTGCTTTGGAAATAACACCTTATGATTTAATAATCTTATATTTTCTGACAAGATTCTATGACTTGCAAGAAACACATAATTCTCATTTATAATTTCGTATTGTGATCAATTCAACACATGTGTCTATGACATTATTTCCACATTATGGCATAGTCATATTAAAGCACACCTTTATTATTAAATTACAACTCAAAAGGACTTTGTCACGTGATCAAATCTAGGATGGAATAGAAATTATACATTGTTAGCAAATATTTGCAGAATGTAATGAACATTTATTGCATCCACGATGAACAACTTTGATGAAAGTTAGGTTAGGGTTAAGGCGGCCGACGGCATTAAGGTTTTACAGAAAGTAGAATGAGAGATTGGGAGTGACTATGGGATCCATTGGCGTCGAATAGAATGCTACCAAGAGTAAGGTTTTCTCTCCTCCACTCTCACACCACGCCCAGCGCCACCATGCCTAGCACCACTACACCCATGCCACGCTCACCACCACCGTGCCCACGCCACACCTAGTGCTGCCGCGCCCATGCCACACCCAGTGCTGCCACTGCCTAGCACCTCCATGCCCACACCACGCCCAGCACCGCCGTGCCCACGCCACGCCCAGTGCCATTGCTGCTGTGCCCAGCACTACCGCTACCAAGTGCCTGGATCAGGCATTTGGCTGGGCACTCTGCCCGGGCCGGCCATGGCACTTCGAGGTGGGCCAGTACGCTGGTGAACTGGCACCTGCAACAAGTCCCCATGTCAAGTGCCTAGCCTGGGCACTTGGCGCAGGCCAGCCACGGCACTTGGGGGTGGGCTGGTACACCGGCGAACCGGCGCCTGCGCCAAGTGCCCGGGCCAGGCACTACACACGGGCCAGCCACAGCGCTTGGGGGCGGGCTGGTACATCGGCAAACCGGCGCCGTGCCAAGTGTCCACACCAATTGCCCAGGCCAGGCACTCCGCACGGGCTGGCTATGGCACTTGGGGGCGGGCTGGTATGTTGGCGAACTGGCGCCCGCGCTAATGCCCGCACCAAGTGCCCGAGCCGAGCACTCTGTGCAGGCCGGCCACGGTGCTTGGGGGCAGGCCGGTATGGCGGCGAACTGACACCCACGCCAAGTGCCCGCACCAATTTCCTGGGCCTGGGCCAGCTATGGCACTTTGGGGTGGGCCGGTATGCCAGGGAATCGGCATCTGTGCCAAGTCCCCACGCCAAGTGCCTGGGCCAGGCACTTGGCGCGGGCCGGCCACGGCACTTGGGGGCGGGCTGGTATGCTAGCGAACTAGCACCCGCGCCAAGTGCCTGGCCCGGGCACTTGGCATGGGCCAGCCATGGCACTTTGGGGCAGGCCAGTATGCCGGCGAACCAGTGCCCATGACAAGTGCCTGCGCCAAGTGCCTGGGCTGGGCACTCTGCGCGAGCCGGCCATGGCGTTTGGGGGTGGGCTGGTACACCAGCAAACCGGCGCCCACACCAAGTGCTTCGTGCTTCTTATGCATTTTTACTTCTTATGCATTTTTATTGTATAATAAGTTTTTTTTATTTTCAAAAATGAAAACAACTACAAAAGGAGAAGGATGTTGGATCAAAGAGAACAAGACATGAGGAAGATGAGATATAGGACAACAATCAATTTAACGTTCAGATAAAGATTTCCACAATGACAACTCTGCCGTCTTCGCAACCAAATAGCTCCAGTCCACATGCACCCCCCATTTTTGCCACCATTGCCATCGATGCCACCACCACCATTACCACCGCCACCACCTTCACTGCCATTGCCACCTCTACCTTCATCACCACCATTACCACCACTGTCATCACCACCATTACCACCACCGCCATTATCACCATTACCACCACCACTGCCACCATCATCACCACCAGCAGTGCCATTGCAACCATTGTTATCACTACCATTGCTGCCACAACTACAAATGCCACTACTCTTAACATATTTGCAAAATATAGCAGAAACTAGCTACATTACGGAGCAGTGCCCAAGTGCGCCTGACAGGGGTGTTGGGCCCAAGCTGGGGGCTAGATCTGATAATAGTGCTACTGGAGGTGTAGTTGAAGCTGAAAGAAAAGTGGAGCTACCTAAACATATTGTAAACAAGCGCTTCCAAGAGACAGTTTTGAGAACCAAAGAGAAGGCCATTCACATGACTCTAGAGTCTCTCAAGTGGGAAGGCCCGGGAGACATGATCTAAGAAATCCCACTATCTTGATTCACTCAGACAAGCATTGTTTAGTTTGCTTCACTTTACTTCGTCAACATGGACATCTATAGTCTATACAAACAGAATGGCCTTGGGACAAATATAGGTATATTCCTTGTTTCGGTCTTCAAGCCAGGAATGACAAATACCTTTTTGGTGTTACCGGAAATCAAGAGGGTTTGGGATGATATTTGGAAAATGAAGTCCTACAAATTTGACAACATGCTTATGAGCCATCCGGAGACTCAACAATTTGTGGGGAAAATATTCTACATTATCGATGTGAATCATCGCTAGTGTGCATGGATGAAGTGCATCAATGAATGCTTTCGAGATGATCCTGTCTATCACATCAATGTTCCGGTTGGACATGTACAAACTGTCAGGAATCCCCGAATCCCCCAATTCTTGCCACATTCCTGACTCTCGCCAGATTCCTGACTTGCAGACCACATTCCTGATTCTCGAGACACTTCCTTATTCCTGACTCTCGAGACACTTCCCTATTCCTGACTCTCTGATTTCCTGGACAATTCCTGAGTCTCGAGCCACATTCCTGATATTGATGTGGCGCCTCCTCAACCTCAACTATATTTAGGCCGTCCTCGATCCAAGAGTGGTGGAGCTTCATCAACCTATAGTATATATAGGTTAGCCTTGTTCCATTTCTCCACAATCTGAATCAACACCAGTCTAAGGCCTTTTCTTTGTTTCCATTAGCTTTTCTCTTTGTCTTTTGCATTTTCCAGTCTTGATCTTGTTGGGGGTCTTGACAGTTTGATTCAGATTGTGTTTTTTCATTCTTTTTTTCCTTTAGCTCGTTTTGATTGTTTGATTGCCTTTGCCTTTTTTCCCCCTTTTCTTTCTTTCTGCCGATGGGGTCTCCAAGCCATCCTGATTTCTTTGCCGAAGTCCTTGCAAAAATCCAGTCTGAGAATACCGAGTTGAAGGCGACCCTTCTTCGCATGCAGCAGGAGCTTGCTTCACTTTCGGCTCAAGGATCCAGCAAAGTTCCTGAACCAAAGGTGAGTTTCCCGGCAAAATTTTCAGGCAAGCGTTCGGAGCTTTGTGGATTTTTGAACCAAATGGAGCTGATCTTTGCACTTCAACATCGGCGGTATCCCACTCCCGAGTCTCAAATTGGCGCGATTGGGATGTTGCTCGAAGGTGCAGCTTTGTCATGGTTTTCTCCTCTTCTGGAGAAGAGCATGAAAGGGGTCGTGGTTCCGAAGCTGATGGATCTTCAATTGTTCAAAGAAAAGCTCGAAGCATGTTTTGGCGAGACGGATCGGGTTCGGGCTGCTACCACAAAGATGAGACATCTCTCTCAGGGGTCTCATCCTGCCTCGATCTACGCTGCAGAGTTCCAACTCCTTGCCTTGGACACTCAGTGGGATGAGCGGGCCCTAATTGACCAATTTCGTTCGACCTCAACAACAGTGTCAAGGATTTGTTGCTCACCATGGAGGATCCCAAGGACTTGTCGGACGCGATCAACAAAGCTGTTCGATGTGACAATCGTCTCTTTGAACGTCGTCAGGAAAGTCGCCGCGCCGCTATTTTTCCGTCCCAGACTCAGGAATCTCAGCTTGAGTCTTCGGGGCATACTCCTGAACCTACTGCTCCGGTCCCGATGGATATTTCTGGTACTCCCCGACTCATTAGAGGGAAGTTGAGTCCTACTGAGAAGCAACGTCGAATATCTCATAATCTTTGCCTCTACTGTGCTGATCCTAATCACAAAGCAGCTGTGTGTCCCAAGAAGCCTCCCCAACTGCTCGAGTTCACTCTGCCTCAAAGTCCACCTCTGTTGTAGTCGGGAAACGACCCTGTCCAAATAGAGTAGAAGCTGTCTGTTTGGACTCCCCGAATAAAAATCACTTTCCTTCTTTATCAAGCTCCTCACCACCTTTCATCAAAGCCACCACCAATTCCCGCAACTTCCGTGTCCCATGTCTCCTTTCTTTCACCGGACAATCAAGACTCAAGGCTTTGGCGCTACTGGACTCGGGTGCAACTTCCTGCTTCATGGACACGGACTTTGCTGCCCGACATCACGTTCCTCTTTCTCCTACCATATGGGATTTGAGGGTTGAAGGCATCGGCGGGCATTTTGTGTCTCCATCTTCTGGACTTAGGGAAACGTTGCCCGTTCGAGTACACATCGGGTCCACCGTCACCGATATCGCCTTCAACATCATCAATAGCAAGTCCTCCTCTGTGGTGCTTGGTCTTCCTTGGTTCTAACTACATCAGCCTCAGATTTGTTGGAAGGAATTACAGCTCATCTCTCCCACATCACCAATCTCCCACGGCTTCCCCTGCTGTTCATCGAGTCCACATCAGGAAAAGTTCCCTAAACTTAAATCGGGGTTTTGTTCTTGACTCTACGAAGTTTTCACCCTCTTCTTTTTCCTCTCTTTCATCTTACACTGGACAGTATCCTCGTCTCATTATTCCATTTAGTCGTACACCTCCTCCTATCTCCCCTCCTATCTCCACAATCACTATGAAAGAACTCCTTCATGAAGAACCTATTTTCCTTTTTGCTTTGCATGTTTTTCCTGTCAGTCTTCCTGAGAAGTATCATGATTTTGGGGATGTGTTTGACAAGAAAAAAGCTAGTGTACTACCTGTTCATCAACCTTATGATTGTCCCATTGATTTACAGGAAGGAGCGTCACCTCCGTGGGGGCCTATCTACGGGTTATCCCCGTCCGAGCTTCAGGCCCTCAAAGAGTATGTGGATGAGAACCTTGCCTCGGGGTACATTCAGCATTCGTAGTCCTCGGCTGGAGCGCCTGTCTTCTTTGTCAAGAAGAAGGATGGGAGTTTGCGGCTAGTCATCGATTACCGAGGTTTGAACAAGGTGACTATTCAAAACCGTTATCCACTGCCCCTGATCTTGGACCTGTTGGAACGCCTCGGTGGTGCCCGCTTCTTCACCAAGATTGACCTCTGTGGCGCATACAACCTGATCCGGATCCGGCCTGGTGATGAATGGAAGACTGCATTCCGAACCCGTTATGGCCACTTCGAGTACACTGTCATGCCATTTGGCTTGACAAATGCTCTAGCAGTTTTCCAACATATGGCGAACGACGTATTTTGGGAGTTTCTTGATCAGATGGTGATCGTCTACCTCGATGACATCCTCATCTACTCAAAAACTCAGGAGGAGCACAACGAACATGTACGCAAGGTGCTGGCAAAGCTGCGCGAACACGGCCTATACGCGAAGCTTGAGAAATGTTCTTTCGATCAGCAGTCTGTGGAGTTCCTTGGATACATTGTCACTCCTGAGGGTATCACGATGGATCCTGCCAAGGTCAAGACTATTCTCGAGTGGGAGCCTCCACAATCAATGTCGGACGTTCAGGTTTTCCTTAGCTTCGCCAACTTCTACCGCAAATTCATTGATCACTACTCTGACATTGTCCTTCCTCTCACGCATCTCACTGGCAAGGATGTTCCCTTCTTTTGGTCTGCTGCTGCCCAGCATGCCTTCGACACACTCAAGGCAGCCTTCAGTTCTGCTCCTGTTTTGATCCATGCTGATTCCTCACAACCTTTCTTCATCGAGGCTGACGCCTCCGACTTTGCCATCGGTGTTGTGCTGTCTCAACTCGGAGCGGATCAAGAACTTCATCCGGTTGCTTTCCATTCTCAGAAATTCCAGCCTGCAAAGATCAATTACGAAATCCACGACAAGGAGCTCCTTGCCATCGTGGATTCCTTGGAGAGTGGCACCGTTTCTTGGAGGGGGCGGGCCATCAAACAACAGTCTGGACGGATCACAAAAATCTCGAGTACTTTGCCAGTTCCCGAGTTTTAAGCCGTCGTCAAGCAAGGTGGGCACAATTCCTGAGTCGGTTTGACTTTGTTATCAAGTACAGACCTGGAAAGCTTCAAGGCCTTCCTGATGCTCTTTCAAGGCGCTCCTATCTAAGTCTCAGGCTTGGTAATCCTGCCTTCGATCAACAGGATCAAGTTATCCTCGGTCCTGATCAGCTTCAAGTTATGGCAATTTCCTTGGCCCCGTAGGACTCCTCCTTGATGAATGCAATCAGAAACGATCTTCAATCCGATGATCTTGCCAGCGACATTTTCCCCCATCTTCAGGCTGGACACCCTGTGACTCCCGACTGCCGGCGATTTGACGAGTTCCAGTTCTTAGATGGCTTATTATACCGTGGGGAGCAGCTTTACGTTCCTGAAGGTGATGCTCGAAGGTTGGTCCTGATGGCGTGCCACGATAGCCCCACTACTGGTCACTTCGGCATTGCGAAAACCTATGAGCTAGTTGCACGGGACTTTTGGTGGCCTCACATGGACAACTACATCAAAGCTTTTGTTACCTCCTGTGACACTTGCGCCCAAAATAAGGTACCTCGCCACCTTCCTTCAGGTTTGCTTCGTTCCCTTCCGGTCCCTTCAGGTCCTTGGGAATCCATCTCCATGGATTTCTTGAGTGATCTTCCGAGTTCTGGAGGCTTCAACAACATTTTAGTCGTGGTGGATCGCTTCACAAAGATGGTGCACTTCTTGCCATGTACCAAGGAGTTTTCGGGCGAGGACATGGCAAAACTGGTATTCAGGGAAATTTTCCAACTTCATGGGATTCCTACGGATGTGGTTTCGGATCGGGGGCCTCAGTTCATCTCTCATTTCTGGAAATGGTTTTTGCAGCTACTGGGAGTGAAGGCCAACCTCTCTTCGGCGTATCATCCTCAAACTGATGGGCAGTCCGAGTGAACGATTCAGACGTTAGAACAATTCTTGAGGTGCTTCATCAACTATCATCATGATAACTGGTTCGATATCCTTCCCCTTGCTGAGTTCTCCTATAACAACTTTGTTCACTCCTCTCTTCGAATTTCCCCCTTCTTTGCAAACTCTGGCCGAAATCCCCGATTCAATCTCTCACTTCCTTCTCCATCCGAATCCTCTCATTCAAATCCCCGCTCTGAGGCATTTGTCTCCAACCTCCAAGAAATCTACAACTCCATCTCCTTCCACCTCCATCGAGCTCAGGAATCTCACAAAACATTTGCCAATGTCCATCATCAGGATTGTCCCCCTTACAATATCGGGGATAAAGTCTGGCTCCTTAGGCGAAATATCTCCACCACCAGGCCCTGTCCAAAACTTGATTTCAAACGCCTCAGTCCTTTCCCTATCACTGCCATCATTAATCCTGTCACTTATCGCCTTGCACTTCCCTCCTCATATCAAATTCACCCTGTTTTTCATTCCTCTCTCCTTGAGCCTTATATTCCCAGTCCTATTCCCAATTGGGTCATTCCTCCACCTCCACCGGTGCAGCTCGAGGATGGGTCTGAGTACGAGGTTTAGGACATCCTTGATTCCAAGATTTCACGGTCTAAACTCTACTATCTGGTCGACTGGAAGGGTTACGGGCCTGAAGAACGCATTTGGGAACCTGCGGACAACCTGATTCATTCTCCTGACCTTGTTCAGGACTTCCACCGCCGCTATCCTTCTCGTCCCAGTCCTCATTCTTTTTCTCCATCTCCCATCCCTCGCCGCTCATCTCATCCTCCTCGTCGTTCTCATTCACATCCTCATTCCACTCGTTCTTGAGGAGGGGGTGCTATCAGGAATCCCCGAATCCCCCAATTCTTGCCACATTCCTGACTCTCGCCGGATTCCTGACTTGCAGACCACATTCTTGATTCTCGAGACACTTCCCTATTCCTGACTCTCGAGACACTTCCCTATTCCTGACTCTCAAGACACTTCCCTATTCCTGACTCTCTGATTTCCTGGACAATTCCTGAGTCTCGAGCCACATTCCTAATATTGATATGGCGCCTCCTCAACCTCAACTATATTTAGGCCGTCCTCAATCCAAGAGTGGTGGAGCTTCATCAACCTATAGTATATATATGTTAGCCTTGTTCCATTTCTCCACAATCTGAATCAACACCAGTCTAAGGCCTCTTCTTTGTTTCCATTAGCTTTTCTCTTTGTCTTTTGCATTTTCCAGTCTTGATCTTGTTGGGGGTCTTGACACACACGAGAGGATCTCTAGATATGGCAAGGCTTGTGATTACTTGCCACAAAATTAATGCATAAGTATCTCTCCCTCTTCAATCAATTTCACAATTTGTGTTTTGCAGGCTGGGAAAGTTTGCAATGTAAAAACAAAGCCTAGTACATGATATCAAGTAGATTCGGTTTCTTGCCAATCTCGATGAGGATGTAGTCTACAACCACTATGGTGATGATTTAGCATCACTTATTCGGCATCAACGAGGTCGTCAAGATGCCAATAGATGGTACAAGAATTTAGTGGCTTTTATGACAGTCATGTGGAGTAAGGTATGTTCTTCCAAGTATACTTCTTATCATAGAATGTTTGTGTTGTCTTCAACCATTGGTGAAGGTTAGGCAAGATGCATATGCACAGTCACATCGAGCTGAAAATGATCAAGAACTCTCTTAGCATTTAGCTACAATTGACGAGAAAATCAACATCACAAAGAAAACAAAGGTAAAGAAATTATTTAGTGTGGCTAACCCTTAATACGTAAAGGAGTGGTTTGACATCATAATAGAGATTGCTTGTCATGAAATTAAGTATTATTTGTGTTTACATGAAGGTTACTCACAAAAGTTATTTCTTAGTGGGCAAGACTCCAGATGAGATTATTTACAACATCTCAAAGTCAAAGCTTACATATGAGAAACAGATACACATTCTGAACGACCTCAATAGCAGACTCAGGGAAGGAGAAAAAGGTATGGATAATATGATGGAGACTATGATAAGGAGGACCATCTACATTTCACAAATTGTATATGAAGGGGAGATGTTTCTAGCGCCTTTCATAGGGGATGATTCTGAGCAACTTTCATTCAAGGACTTCGTCACCACTAAACCTACAAAACTCGAAGAGGACTGGCTACCAAAGAAGGCCACAAGCACGACTCCATTTGATAAATAACTTGGCCAACCTTACTTCATGGGGCAAGTGGCTTTCAGGTAACATACAATTTCTCAACTATACTTAATTTGTTTATATTCTATTATAGGTATCTCCAATATAGAGGTGTTCCTCTTGAAACACCGGTATGCAAACGATTCTTGAGGCATGGTGTGAGAGATGGAGGCATGTACCCGACAACAATGAAGTTTCCAGCAGTAATAAAGTGAGCTTGTCCTTGGGAATTGGAGATGCCAAATTATACACCAACTGACTGAGAGGTTGCAAGAGGCAACAATGAAGATGTGCCAGATGACGAAGATGATGGCCATGAGAATGTTGACACTGTTGGTGCCAATGGCAAGGAGAGTGAAGACGGCGGTGAGAATGACTTGCAAGAAATTCCTCGAGACGAAGTCGAGCAAAAGAACTAAAACATCCAAGAAGTTCTACCTTGACAAAAGCGTGCAAATCCACATCTAGAGGAATTAGTCGACAGTGATGATAATGGTCCAAGACATGCCCGTAACTGAAGAACTTTTCAAGGTATATTTCTCTTAATTCTCTCCTTTTCTTAGTTCCTCAAAATGGTTGCAGCAAAAACTGTCAGGAGTAACTTCATTCCAGCTTGTCTTGATGCTCGAGAAGAGGACCTAGAGGAACTTACATCTACCATATGACACATAACGGTATATAAATTTTTCTTAAGTTCACATCTTATCTTTGTTTTCTCCCCCTAGATTTGCCCTGTTTCTCCAGTGGCATTCCATGGTGAAGTTGGGATCTTTATTGGCTCCTACAGTTTATTGATGGCATCTTTTAAGGAGGATGCTGAGAATATGGCTATTTGGCAAATGTGGGAGCACTTTTGTCAGAAGATCTATATGCAACTGCTCAAGAGCACAAACTTTATGCTCTTTGACATGCTAGATGGTCTTTCAGATGCTAATGGTGATGTCCCAAGCTAGAACATCCTAACTAAAGACCACTTAAAGGATGCATTCCTTTTGGCAGCAATTTTCTTTCACACAACCAGTCAAGTTGCCTTCATTCTCTCGAATGACCCCCATTGGATGTCCTGTCTTATGAGGTATGCAACTTGAGTGAACTTCAAGAGGTTCTCTTTTGGGTGCATCATAGATAGTGTTGGGGTCGAGACCAAAGGCGTCATAGGCATGCCAAAGAAGGTAAGAAATCATCTTCTGTTTTGGTTGTCTTTAAAGTTTTATTATTCAGGTTATGATGTGGACCTACCATGTGTTCTGAAGAAGAGAAAATGACAGTTTTCATAATAGCGAGTGTGTTGCAAGGGTTTTGCCAAGGTGTGATAACTTTACTGACATCATACTAAATCTTGTAGACAACGATGACATCTGTAATACATTGTTTGGGTATTGGTTCCAATCTCCATCGGTGATGCATATCCTACTTGAGCTTTATTGCCCAACTATAGTGCATGTGTTTTTTACCATTTATCCTATGGTGATTTACTATAGGATAACCATGAAGCAGAACCTAAACCCTTATGCCACTTGTTATATGCCACATGTCATATGCCATGTGTCCAAAGGACAATGGTGTGGAACCCAAGTTTTAGGGCCTTGGGCCACTGAATGAAGGAATGGTGCCAAACTCCCAAGCATGGAGCTAAGGAGCGAAGGAACTGAACCACAGAGCAACTCCCAAGCATTCAACCCAAGGAGCAAAAGGACAGGAGCACAGAGTGACTTGGAATAGTCCTAGAGCATTCAGCATCCCAATGCCAGGACTGACATGCAAAATGGAGCCAAATAGAGTTTGGTGCTATTTTGGCATACCGGTGGTCTAACACGAAGATATGGGTACTCCACCAGTTAGGAAGCTTGAGTTTAGACCCAAACTGGACGTAAAATAAGGACAAGCATGCTGTAAGCGACTGATTTTTCCATTCTACTTTAGTCACTTAACCACACCTTCGACCACTTTGAGGAGTCTCACTCACAACCTCCTTAAGTCCAATTCAGGACTTGGGACTTGTTAGCCCCGAGAATGGCATCCATGCCACTCATCCCTTGCTCTTAGTCCAAGTGCTCCACGTGTCCGGTCCCAAGACCGACACCCCAAGGTACCACCGACATACTAGCCCGTTACGCTAAGGCCATGCCCCTTTACCTTGGTCATACCGATGGTCTAACACCACCTGCATCACAATCCCATCTCTCAAGGACTGGACCATCCGTCCATGAGTGATCATTCCAGATCCACTCCTTAGCATCCTTAGGATGCCCACAAACGTGGGGAATAGCCTTCCCCAATATCTCTTTTCTGGTCCCCACCAAGTCCCTTTCTGCCCATGGCCGTGTTCACCCACACTACCACTGGATCGAGGCCCACAGGCCCGACCACTAAGTCCCACGGTCCTCTGGGACTTCCTCACCACACGACTGTGTCCTTGGTCACTACTCCAGAGGACTGCTCCTCTTCCTTTCCACAGTCTGGGCCTTTGGGACAACATTTCGGAACACCGTGGCCTTACGCGAGCCACCTGGGTACTCTCCCCACCTATCACCTTTAGGTGCTCAAGCCATGGGCTTAGAGCGAGGTTCCGTTGAGCCACGCCTGGTATCCAAGTAGGTAGTGCCACCCACACTTGGACTGGGAGCATCGGCCAGTCGATCTCCCGGGGGAACTAGAGCCGGCTCTTGAACACTTCACCAAGCTACCCCGCTTGTCGGTCCGTATTCACTCTAGTCTTGGACTTCCCAGTGGTCAGTTCATCACCCAACACTGGGTCTGGCCTTCCTGGGCCAAACTGGCCTTTCCTGGCCAAACTGGCTCCACTGCAATCCTCCCCCTTACTATACTTTTGGAGCTCACCAAACCCCCTAGGGTCTGGGAGACGAACGCTTTGGGCTTTCACCCTCTAAGATTTGAACTCGGACTCGGACTCGGACTCGGACTCGGACTCGGGCTCGGGCTCGGTCTCAGCCTTGGCCTCGGTCTCGGTCTCGGTCCCGGTCCCGGTCTCGGTCTCGGCCTCGGTCCCGGTCTCGGTCTTGACCTTGGACTCCATCTCGGGTCCTTCTCGGACTCCATCTCGGACTCCATCTCGGACTCCGTCTCGGTCCATCTCGGACTCCATCTCGGACTCCATTTCGGACTCCGTCTCGGTCCATCTCGGACTCCATCTCGGGTCCATCTCGGACTCCGTCTCGATCCACCTCGGACTCCATCTCGGACTCCATCTCGGACTCCATCTTGGGTCCATCTCGGACTCCATCTCGGACTCCACTTCGGGTCCATCTCGGACTCCATATCGGACTCCATCTCGGACTCCCCTTCGGGTCCATCTCAGACTCCATATCGGACTCCATCTCGGACTCCACTTCGGACTCCATATCGGACTCCACTTCGGGTCCATCTCGAACTCCAACTAGGGTCCGCCTCGGACTCCATCTCGGACACTTCCACGTGTCATGTGTTGGTCCTTTTTGGGTCCCTTTTTGGAGCCTTGCTTATTGCTCGCTTCGTGCTCACTCCTTGAGCACTTTGTTGGGAGTTCCACTCCCGCTCTCGACCTTCCAAGTCAGAGCTTTTAGTCCAAACGTGTTACACTCGTTTGGGCTTTCGCTTCGGCCACTACCACGTGGCACCCTTTCCGGCTCCACTTTGGGGCCTAGGGATTTTGTGTCTCACACATGCAAGCGGGAGCTAAACTATGCCTCAGGTTGGTTGGCCATACTCGACCTACCCACTATCCCTACTATACATTTGAAACCCCCCCCCCCCCCCACAGCTGCCCCCGAGGAACACACGCTTTGGGCTTTCACCCTAGGCCTCCCTTAGTATCAGGAGTTAGTCTTTGGGACAAGTTTGAAACTTATTAATTATAGAATGTCCCTAGATTGCAAATTTGGACACAGGACAAACACCATTGTGTTCAGGACAATCTCTACATTCCGAAGATGTGCCAAATAAGCGAATCTAGACACTTTCTATAAATAGCATTTGAAACTGAAATGAGACTAACACAAAGGGCATGATAGCGAGGGTGTTTGGCAGACACAATAAGCTATCATCCAGCAATATTGAGGGATTAATCTCAATACGTGAGGGGTCTTGTCAAGCCAGTGCAAAACAGAGCAAAAGAGAACTAAAAGCCAGGCCGAGAATGCTCAGCTAGAAATACATAGGAGTTCCTACCTTATGTCCATCTGGCTAAGTACAAATGCTAAACCCAATTTACTAGCACTTGGACAAGAGGGGCTAACAAAGGGAACTAGCAGTACCGACTTTCTACCGTCGTCGTAGTAAGGAAAGAGTGTCTGTAAAGACTGGCCGACATGTAACTTTCAATACCCAAAGTCACATTCATGACACTCTCCACCCCTTAGGGAAGATTGACGTTCTCATTGATGCATACTCCAGTCTAGAATACTGCCAAAGAAACAACTCTAGAAAAAGTTCATGGTATTCACACTATGTGAGAAATGCACTAACTTAAATGAGTTAGGGTAACCTCTTTGTCTAACAAGAATGCATTACCAACTCAGACACCTTCCGGCCATCATCGACAAGGAAATGACCAATGGAGTTAGCCACCCTTGCTGCTTTGGGTGTCACCTAGCTTACAAAAGTGTGATACGTCCCTACCCGCAAGGACATAGAGAGAGAAGCCAAAGGCCCCAACCCTCATGAGCAAAGAAACCATACCTGTCGATAAGGCTTAGATAGACTCTGTAAATACGTAGTTAAAGTTGTTTACACGGTCACGCCCTTTAACGGAATAAGGAACATTGACAGAGAGGCGGGTTATGTGATCAGTTGACAGTAACTACCCCATGATTAAAGATTTCACCATACATACAAAATGCCAAAGCTAGTTTGCCTATACTAGCCTAAACTCAAAGATCAATAGATGGATAATATCAAAGTTATAAACAAATATATCTTAGAGACTTAATTATAGATCATCATAATTGGTAAACACAAAGTTCACCATCCAACAAAATTCAATAGCAAGTATATCATCAAGTAAACTTAATAAGAAAACTTAACTACTGAAGATTGTAAATAGTATGCCCAAAAACTTACCAAAGATCACTCAAAGAACACCAAGTATCGTTGACTGGCAAGCAAGATGCTTACAAATGTATCACCCGAAGGAAATAACATCCTAATTTATCATAACTAACTTAAGCAATAATTAATAGAATAGAATGAATGTGGCAAAACCAACAAACACTCATTCATGCCAACTATCACACTAGCTAATTTGACTAGATCTTGGTCAACAATACAAAGGAACCAAAGTTGCTTAAGTAAGCGTCAGCAACATCCTACTGATATCTCAAACCCAAGAGACCAATCCAAGGCAAACCACAAAGAACATGTGGTATTGCCAAAAGCCATAAGCCATTAAAGAGAAAAACTAACTATCATGAAAAATCATCAATTATCCCATCAATGAAGAGATGCATAATTATTGTTAAACAAAGAATCCACCATCCCGAAGAATGACACATTATTCGACATCAACAATAATCAAGCAAAACCTTTGATAAGGATAATCAACTATCCTAAATGATAGTTAATCATCTCCAATAATTGCCAGATGCAACACTAACTTCAACATTGAAGCTAATAAGCCAAAATGCCTTCCCCCAACAACTTCTAACAAATGAAACAATGAGCATAATACTTAATGAACCAAAAGCTCGAAGAAGCTTATAGCTAAATCTTGCCTAACAAATAATCACAAGTCTTGCAAGAACTAACTTTAATGCTAACGAGAAATCATGGTACAACCCACAATATCCCCCTCAACACATCCCTCTATGCTCAACAAGTGATCATTTAATCGATCCTCCATGAATCCATCTATAACAAAATGTAGCTCACTTCATAACAAGCACAAGAAGAATCATCAATAATTAATATATTCCAACTCAAATCTAACAAGGATTCAAACATTTCAATATCGATCACTAACTCTTCGTCTTGTAAAGCTAACATAATCTATGACTGAATCACTTTTCAAGGAAAAGCCAAAACTCAACCCCTACTAAATAATCTCGTCTAAAACGCAACTAACTCAAACTTGCCACTCAGCTCATTTGAATGCTAATATAGTTGCTAACTAACAAATGCACAAATGCTAATAACACAAAGCTATAGCCAAATCATCAACATTATCTTCATCAAGACTAATAAAACTCAATATCAATCCTAAAGAAAGACATTTCGTTTCACTTGAATCTTAATATCAACAATGTCAACGACAAGGCATCACTTCAATGCCATTAACACCATAACAAAGTTAGAAGAAAGCAAGAGTGAATCACCACCTAAAACTTTTTAGCAATCAAGCTAACCAAAGTCAAAGATACTTTAGTCAGTATCTAGGACTAATCTGTGAGACACAAAATCCCTAGGCCCCAAAGTGGAGCCGAAAGGGCGCCACATGGTAGTGGCCGAAGCGAGAGCCAAACGAGCGTAACACGTTTGGACCAAAAGCTCCGACTTGAAAAGTCAAGAGCGGGAGTGGAACTCCCAACGAAGTGCTCGAGGAACGAGCACGAAGCGAGCAAAAGGCAAGGCTCCAAAAAGAGACCCAAAAGGACCAACACATGACACGTGGGAGTGTCCGAGGTGGACTCGAGTTGGAGTCCGAAGTGGAGTCCGAGATGGACTCGAGTTGGAGTCCGAAGTGGAGTCCGAGATGGAGTCCGAGATGGAGTCCGAGATGGAGTCCGAGGTGGACCCGAGATGGACCCGAGTTGGAGTCCGAAGTGGAGTCCGAGATGGACCCGAGATGGAGTCCGAGATGGAGTCCGAGATGGAGTCCGAGGTGGACCCGAGATGGACCCGAAATGGAGTCCGAGATGGAGTCCGAGATGGACCCGAGATGGAGTCCGAGATGGAGTCCGAGATGGACCCGAGATGGAGTCCGAGATGGAGTCCGAGATGGAGTCCGAGATGGAGTCCGAAGTAGAGACCGAGACCGGGACCGAGACCGGGACCGAGACCGAGACCGAGATCGGGACCGAGACCGAGACCGAGGCCGAGGCCGAGACCAAGCCCGAGCCCGAGTCCGAGTCCGAATCCGAGTCCGAGTCCGAGTCCGAGTCCGAGTCCGGAGCCTGAGAGGGTGAAAGCCCAAAGCGTTCGTCTCCCAGACCCTGGGGGGTTTGGTGAGCCCCAAAAGTATAGTAGGGGGAGGACTGCAGTGGAGCCAGTTTGGCCAGGAAAGGCCAGTTTGGCCCAGGAAGGCCAGACCCAGTGTTGGGTGATGAGCTGCCCACTGGGAAGTCCAAGACTAGAGTGAACACAAACCAACAAGCGGGGTAGCTTGGTGAAGTGTTCAAGAGCCGGCTCTAGTTCCCCCGGGAGATCGACTGGCCGATGCTCCCAGTCCAAGTGTGGGTGGCACTACCTACTTGGATACCTGGTGTGGCTCAATGGAACCCGCTCTAAGCCCATGGCTAGAGCACCCAAGGGCAGAAGGCGAGGAGAGTACCTAGGTGGCTCGCGTAAGGCCACGGTGTTCCGAAATGTTGTCCCAAAGGCCCAGACTGTGGAAAGGAAGAGGAGCAGTCCTCTGGGGTAGTGACCAAGGACACAGTCGTGTGGTGAGGAAGTCCCAGAGGACCGTGGGACTTAGTGGTCGGGCCTGTGGGTCTCGGTCCAGTGGCAGTGTTGGCAAACACGGCCAGGGGCAGAAAGGGACTTAGTGGGGACTGACAGAGGGATATTGGGGAAGGCTATTCCCCTTGTCGGTGGGCATCCTAAGGATGCTAAGGAGTGGATCTGAGATGACCACTCACGGATGGTTTGCCTAGTCTTGGGGAGCCAAGACTGTGATGCAAGGGGTATTGGACTACCAGTGTGGCAAAGGTGATTGGGCATGGCCTTAGCGTAACGGGCTGCTATGTCGGTGGTACCTTTGAGTGTCGGTCATGGGATCAGACACGTGGAGCACTTGGACCAGGTGCAAATGTTGAGTGGCATGGATGCCATTCTCGGGGCTAGCAAGTCCCAAGTCCTGGATTGGACTTATGGAGGTTGTGAATGAGACTCCTCCAAGTGGTCGGAGGTGTGGATAAGTGACTAAAGTAGAATGGAAAATTTAGTCGCTTACATAATCCTTCAGCAAAACTTAGTTATAGATAACACTTCCTCAAGGAGTGAATCACCACATCCAAGACTCAATGAAATCTAACACTACGAACTAAACACAACCAAATGATATCGACAAAGGAATCGACATGCCAACATGGAAAACCTGTGCAAGCCACGACATGATCCTCCGCAACATCATCTAGTAAAGTAAGCCCATCACTACTAAATCATTATCGAGTGAAGCAAGTGTTAATAGTTTTTTACGAAGTTTATAGGCAATCACTAGTTGCAGAGCAACCAATAATCACTCTTCAATTTGCCTTTATAAAACCCAAACACTAAACTTTTGTCATTAAGTCATACACTTATCCAACATGAACGTAATACCCCAGGAAAGATAAAGGTTCACGGACAAACATGAACTAAATGACCACTTGAATCCAATTCAACCGCAATAAGCTCACTAATATGTCTAGTCAATAGTTTTGAGCATGCTTTGAAGAGGCTAGCTATGCATGATTAACACTCAGTCAAAACTAAAGTGAAGATTACGAGATTGACTCATATTGGTACACAACCTCCTCATAGAGAAAGCTATAGTATAGGTACTAACATCTCAGCCTTAAACAACTAAGTTGGACATCACCATCCTCAACCAAGGCACAAAGCTACCAAGACCAAGTCAAAATTAGTGAGAGCTCATTACTCTTATAGAGTCTAATGAAATGCAAGGTAAAACCTGCCACCAAGCACAACGCTACAGAAGAAAGGCACAAGGGTCACCTTTCGAGAAAAGCACAACAACTACTTTTCTACACCAACTCCAGACTATCTAACTTAATTGTTTTAGCCCCAAAAGTTAGCATCCTTTTTGGGTTGCATCTTACAAACTACTTACTAAAGTTTAAGCTAACAACAGTCAACTCTAACCCTTTCACTAATTTATACTAGCTTACAAAAATAGAATGGTTTTCGAACAAAGTGATCAATAAATCAACCATTAGAAAAGCTTAAGAAAATTTGTGGAAAATTTTCCATCCTAGAGAAAGAATGACTTTAAGTCTAGGAATACAAACTTTCAAGGCTCAACCAACTTCCTTCTATCAACAACTTTACATAGGTTCACTTTAACATAAATTCTCAAGGCCCATAGTATATTTAAGCATCGAACGTCATGCCCATATTTCCATCATCCAACACCAACATCAACATCTGCAAAAATGTAAAATGAACATCTAAGGTTTGTTCACAAAAACCATATCTTCAAATATCCACATTGCATTAACATTTTTCTTCAACCACCTTCAAAATCTAATATGAAGCCAAAACATTAACAAAAAAAATGAGAATCAAGCTCTAAGGAAAATTCTTCATCACTCAAACAACAATGCCACTTCCACTAATACAACTGCTAGCGATGTCAATGCCTCAACTATACAGTTTCTTCCAACAATTTACTCCAAGTGTTAACAAATCAACCAATAAGCTATAGCAAATGAATGCTACAACCTTTTTCCAACACTTTATGGGCAAACCCTCAAAGAAAACTTAAGCTTAGCATAATGGATCACCATTAAGAATTTAGTCAAAGCTACTAAAATGCTACTATATGTAAGTAAACTAACTTTTCTATCAACCACTTTGGGGTTGATCATCATTTACCCAAGCAACTTCGTAAACACATTGCTCATTATCACATGGATATGATATAAGTATCACAATGACTTGATCATCCATTGAGCAACACTACGAGCAATGCCCATGTCATTACTTCAAATGTTTATGTGAATATCAAGTGCCAACTTGATTCGATAAAATGCAATATAAATACCACACTCCACTAATAAAGATTTATAACACCAAATACCACCAACTTTTGTTCACAACACAGACAAGCTCATGCCACTCTCTATCCGACTAAACTCAAAACTAATCCAACACCTAACTACTTAAAGAGCAATAGCAAGGTTCTCTAGAAAAGAATTGAGCATTGTAACCCAAGTCTTCTAATAGCAAGCTTAGACAATATGGTTTATCACTTCACCGCTATCCACCCCACGACTCACCACTTGTAAGACTATCACTTCCAACATGCATCAAGGTAGGGACTCTTGATTGCATACTATGAACACGAGTAATGAGTCACACCTCGTTGCAAATCATATCTCCAAAAAGAAAAAATGATTTATGTTTTTTATCTGTCGTCCCTAATAACTCTCTTTTTTGTCTCATCTTTGACTAAACCTCAAGCTTGCTTTCACACTGCCTTCAATCCAATCTAAGGAAAGTTTATGAGAGAGCACGGCAATGATTACTTAAATCAATAGACTAATCCTTATAATCTTGATTGATTCACTTATAATCATGCCTAAGAAGGATCCATTAGTGTCATGCTAAACAACTATGAACTAGCCTATTTGCCATTCATAGTAAACCCAGGGGAGGTTTACTTTCAACTCGCGGTACAAGGAACAACTCATGGAACCATCGACAGGCTAACATTAATCCTGCCAACTCAAAGTGCAATCTTGAGTTGCTAATGTGCCTCACTCACAACCCCAAGCGCAAACTCGTGCTAATATGCCTTACTCACGAGCCCAAGCACAAACTCATGCGAATGGAACAACTCAATCCCTCTTATGAGCCCAAGCACAAGCTCACATAGTATGGAACAAAAAGGTAACCAAATCCGTACCCAATGAACCATTGCAAAGCCTTTACACCCAAATGTGTACCCACTCGGATGACCGTTTTCATCTCTACATATGCAATGAGACTAGTTGCCCAATCGCATTAGATAATATTCGCCGAGACTCATCCTCTGATACCAAATGTAGTACACGTGGTTTTTACCCTTTATCCTATAGTGATTTACCATAGGATAACCATGAAGTAGAACTTAAACCCTCCATGTGCCACGTGTCCAAAGGACAGTGGTGTGGAATCCAAGTTTCAGGGCCTTGGGCCACTGAATGAAGGAACAATGCCAAACTCCCAAGCATAGAACCAAGGAGTGAAGGAATTGAACCACAGAGAAACTCCTGAGCATATAGCCCAAGGAGCAAAGGGATAGGAGCACGGAGCGACTTGGAATAGTCCTAGAGCATCTAACATCCCAATGCTAGAACCAGCACGCAAAACGGAGCCAAATAGAGTCTGGTGCTATTTCGGCATACCGGTGGCCTAACACGAGGATATGGGTACTCCACCAACTAGCATAGTGTGGAGCTTGAGCTTAGACCCAAACCAGACGCAGAACAAGGATAGGCACGCAAGCAAGAGTTAAACTGTGCCTCAGGTTGGTCAGCCATGCCCACCCTACACACTATCCTTACTATACATTTGGAAAACCCCCCCCCCCCCCCCCCCCCCCCCCCGGAACACACGCTTTGGGCTTTCACCCCAAGCCTCCTTTAGTATCAGCAGTTAGTCTTTGGGACAAACTTGAAACTTACTAAATATGGAATGTTCCTAGATTGTGAATTTGGACACGGGACAAACACCATTGTGTTTAGAACAACCTCTACATTCCAGAGATGTGCCAAATAAGCGAATCTAAACACTTTCCATAAATAGCATTTGGGACTAAAATGAGACTAACACAAAGGGCATGATAGCGAGGGTGTTTGGCAGACACAATAAGCTATCATCCAACGATATTGAGGGACTAATCTCAATACGTGGGGTTCTTGTCAAGCCAGTGCAAGACAGAGCAAATGAGAATTAAAAGCCAAGCCGAAAATGCTCAGCTAGAAACACATAGGAATTTCTACCTCAGTTTACTAACACTTGGACAAGAGGGGCTAACAAAGGAAACCAGCAATACCGACTTCCTGCCATCGTGACAATAAGGAAAAAATGTCAATAAGGACTGGCCAATAGGTAACTTTCGATACTCGAAATCACATTCGCAACACCAACTAGGGGTGTTGTCATCGATTGCACAGCAGGTAGTGGTTCGATGGTCGAGGCAGCATGTGACTCTGGTAGATCAGTGTTTGCGATTGAAGAATATGAGTTCTTCAAATGCCGTCTTAGAGGTTTTCGTCCTTCTCTATCAGTTGCTTCTAGGAGGTAATTTATGATGTTTTAAAAACTTATATACAATATATATTTAGTTTTCTAGAAGTCTTCCTAGGTATGCATGGCATCATATGCAATGTGTAAATTGAGGAGTGGTATGAAAAATCTATTTATTAATGATACATTAAAAGACAATTGAATGCATCCACTTGCAATGAGAAAGATATATCACATATCAATGTGATAATGATTGTGATAGTGACAATGTTAGTGTAGCAGATAGTGACAGTGATAGTGTTAGTGACAAAGATAGTGTCAGTGTCAGAGATGACAGAGTTACAGTGTCAGTTTGTCAAATTTCATAATTACTAGTATTATGAGTTTATTATTTATAGGTCATACAATTTTGTTAATAAAAAAAAGGTGAGAGGGGGGGGGGGGGGATGGATAATATCATAGTGTAAGAATTATTAGTAGCTAGAATTTTCAGTAGGATGGCCTAAAAATACCATATTCAGCACTTGTGGATGTAATATTTATTAATAAAATATTGTTCCTCACCATGAAATGATAATGGTTGTGTGTTCTTAACTCTTTCTTGATTTTCCATTTATCCACACCTTCCACACCAATGTAAGCGACTAAATTTTCCATTCTACTTTAGTCACTTAACCACACCTCTGACCACTTGGAGGAGTCTCATTCACAACCTTCTTAAGTCCAATTCAGGACTTGGGACCTGCTAGTCCCGAGAATGGCATCCATGCCACTCATCCCTTACACTTGGTCCAAGTGCTCCACGTGTCCAGTCCCAAAACCGACACCCAAAGGTACCACTGACATATCGGCCCGTTACGCTAAGGCCATGCCCATTCACCTTTGTCGCACTGGTGGTCCAATACCACTTGCATCACAATCCCGTCTCTCCAAGACTAGGCCATCCGTCCACAAGTGGTCACCCCAGATCCACTCCTTAGCATCCTTAGGATGCCCACAGACATGGGAATAGCTTTCCCCAATATCCCTTTGTCAGTTCCTGCCAAGTCCCTCTTCCGTCCATGGCCATGTTCACCAACATTGCCACTAGATCAAGGCCCGCAGGCCTGGCCACTAAGTCCTATTGTCCTCTGGGACTTCCTCACCATATGACCATATCCTTAGTCACTACACTAGAGGACTACTCCTTCTCCTTTCCCTAGTTTGGGACTTTGGGACAACATTTCGGAACACCATGGCCCTACACGAGCCCCGTGGGTACTCTCCCCACCTTCTGCCTTTAGATGCTCTAGCCATGGGCTTAGAGCGAGGTTACGCTAAGGCCATGCCCATTCACCTTTGTCGCACTGGTGGTCCAATACCACTTGCATCACAATCCCGTCTCTCCAAGACTAGGCCATCCGTCCACAAGTGGTCACCCCAGATCCACTCCTTAGCATCCTTAGGATGCCCACAGACATGGGAATAGCTTTCCCCAACATCCCTTTGTTAGTTCTTGCCAAGTCCCTCTTCCGTCCATGGCCATGTTCACCAACACTGCCACTAGATCAAGGCCCGCAGGCCTGGCCACTAAGTCCTATTGTCCTCTAGGACTTCCTCACCATATGACTATATCCTTAGTCACTACACTAGAGGACTACTCCTTCTCCTTTCCCTAGTTTAGGACTTTGGGACAAAGTTTAGCGAGGTTCCATTGAGCCACGCCAGGTATCCAAGTAGGTAGTGCCACCCACACTTGGACTGGGAGCATCGGCCAGTCGATCTCCTAGGGGAACTAGAGCCGACTCTGGAATACTTCACCAAGCTACCCCGCTTGTTGGCTCCACTGCAGTCCTCCCCCTTACTATACTTTTGAAGCTCACCAAACCCCCCAGGGTCTGGGAGGCGAACACTTTGGGCTTTCACCCTCTCGGACTTGGACCCGGACCCAGACCCGGACCCGGCCCCGGTCTTGTGTAAGCTCCTGAGTTTGGACTTCCCGGGACGTCACCTAGCCCAGTATTATTCAAACTCAAGGACGCTTAACTCCAAGTATCCCAAGACCCTTAACCGATTGGAAAAAGGGGTGCACTCTTGTTCATGGGCCCTTTCTCTTTATATTTGAACCCCTATGGATCGTCTCTCGAGTCGTTCCCTTTGGTTGCGTACATCTCATTGCAACATGGCACCTATAGCATAGCCACAATGCACTTCGAAGGGTTTATCAAAATCTGGGATTTTGAGAACATGAACTATAGTCAAAATCTCCTTCAATTGCACAAAAGAACATTGACAAGCTGGTGTCCAATAAAATGGTATACTACTCTTTGTTAACTTAGTCAACAAAAGAGCAATACTTACAAAATTGCAAACAAACTTATGATAGTATCCTGCTAAACCGAGAAAGGATAAATATCTAATATAGTGGTTGGGACTTCCTAAGGCTTCACCACTTCCACCTTTTTTAAATCCAACTCAATTATGCCACAACCAACTATATGTCCAAGAAAGTTCATGTGTAATTGTCCAAAAGCACATTTATTTTCCTTAGCATATAGTTTGTGTTCATGCAACTTCTAAAACACTAGCTCCAAGTGTTTCAAATGATCCTCCAACATTTTACTAAAGACTAGAACATCATCAATATATAGGACAACAAATGTATCCAAATAATCTCAAAGTATTTTATCGAGAAAAAAATATTGTGAAAAGAAAAAAAAGTGGATAAAGAAACATTAGAAGAGGAATTTTCAATAATTGTCAAAGTAAAAATAGGGAAAATAAAAAGAAGGAAATATGCTAAAAACTTAAAGAATATAAGACCTCCTATTATAAAAAACTTTATAAGATAAACAAAAGACTCCATATGCTCAATTGTAAGCAACAAAAAAAAATGACTTGAGAAAAAACAATTTATAAGGTTCAAATATTAAAGGAAAGGGCCTATGAATAAAATTGCACCTGCTTTTTTAATCGGTTAAAAGTTTTAGGATACTTAAGGTTAAATATCCTTGAGTTTGAGTAGTATTGGACTAAGTGACCTCTTAATAAATTTAAATTTAAAAGCTTATGATGAATTGTAAGTAACTAAAGAAAATGATTTGATAAATGATCTATGGGGTTCAAATATAAAAAGTAACAGGGTTTTGGGATATTTTAAGTTAAGTGTCCTTAGATTTAAATAATAATGAGGAAGGTGACCTTTTAGAAGTCCAAATTCAGAAGCTTACATCAATTTCCTTAATATCAAACTCAACACTTAAAACAGGAAAATCAAAGAAAAACTCTATATTTTCAAGGGAACAAAAGAACTCCTTAGCAATAATAATAAAACAAAAATTTTCAGTAGTAGTTACAATTGAGGAAATATATTTAACCTGAAGCTCTAAAAAAAGTGACTTAACCCTTGGAATAAAGGAATATTCAACACTAGAATTGATCAAAAACTTTGCTAACAAAACAAAACCAAAATTCTTGGCTTCACACACACACTTAACATCATATAAGGAGGATAGAAAACACTCAATTCAATGTCGGATTAAAAATGAGAATCATAAGTCATAAATGATAGATGTGTCAGGAGAAGGAAATACTTTAAATGAGGACAAAGCACTAGAAACATGAAAATGTGGCTTAAACAAAGAAATACAAAAGGCTTGGAAAAAAACAAAAACAAAGAGAAAAGATTATATGGCAAATTGAAGAATTGACACCTACCAAATAACATCTTCAACTCATTTTAAAAGTTACTTCCATAATAATCAAGTTTCTTATCACAATCTAAAATTCATTCTGTACACATTGTCTTCCCATAAACTTGATCTTTAAACATTTTATAAAAACCAAATTGCATCATTCATACCTCTCCAATTAATGTTATGATCACACTCCATCTCAATGGGAGATAACAAGATATTAGAACAAGAAACACTATATTGGTGACGGCAACACATCAAGGATGGGCATAATACAAATATGATCACACCTTATAATATCAAAAGCTCAATTCAATGGAGTAGCATCAAAAGTTCGATTCAATAGAGTAGCATCAGTAGCCTCAAGTGACACTTTTTGATCGATGATAATGTGCATATTAGAAGAGAGGTAATAAAAATCAAAAGAAAAAGAAAATCTAAGCATAACAATAGTGAGAATTCTAGATTTAGAAAAAAGTTAATATGAAAAAGAACAAAGGAATAAGAACTAAAAACATAAACCCAAACACTAAGTAAAGCACTACTAAAAAGCTTGGCTCTTTAGAGATAAATTGTAGTGCCCCTCACCTCCACAAATGTAAATGTTTGGGATATAGGAATAGATACATTAATTGGGGTTTAAACCCTTGCTTATATCAAGCATGGATGGAATAGATTCAATCCAAAATGGATGGTGCATATGCTATATTACCATATTTAGTGTATGACCTAGTAAATATATATGTATATATAATTATAGATCTTACAAACTTAAAACCAAAATTAAAATCATCAGATTAATTATTTGAGCTTTACACTTCAAATTAAAAATGTGGCAAAAAAAAAACCAATATCATAGGGCTTCAAACATTAGAAGAATTTTTTTTTAAGAATAATTATCTGTATTTTAAATAATATATAATTTCTTCATTTTATAAATATCTACTCAAAATATTTACAATTTGTCTTAGAATCCCATGTTGATAATGGTGGATCACCATGTCTATATAAAACTAAGTTACAATCATTTTGAAGAATTAAATAAGATGGAGCTTGACAACTTTTACTTGGCTCACAATTTGTAGCAGTGCTCCAACGAGGATACATTGTAGAACTATATAAAACTAAATTTCCATCTTGTTGCATATGAAGCTCACAAAAAGTATAATAAACTCCTAATTTAGGATCATAAATAATGTATACATGTCCATTCATAACCAGTACAAGTTTGCAATCTGTCAAAACAATAAAGAAAATATGCCTATCTTGAGCCTGCAAAAATTTTCCTTCAGCCAGGTATTCATTTGGTGCCCTATAGTATGAACTTGAGAGAATACTTGTGAAAGGATTACAAGTTTTCTCTTGTAGCTCTGTCTGATTTTTTAAATACTCATGTATATTTTCTAAAGTAATTATGCCAAATGTATTAGATGATTTATTCTGATGGGTTAATCCATATGGTCTGTGACGATAGCCATCATAATCCCGTAGTGAAAACTGAACTCCCAAATTATCAATCACACCAGAAAAATAAGAAGCACCATTTGTCACTATTTCTTTCCAAGTCATATATATGAACCCTTCTATGGTACTTGAAATAATATAATTATAAATAAGAGGTAGATTATTAGGATCATATCCACATTCATAACCCATGTCACTCATGGGGCCAAAAACCCAAAACTTTATTACAAAAGGACCACTATCTTTAACCCAAACTTGGTATGCATGAGATGAACCAACTGGAGTGGCTTCCAAAGCTCCATCGATTGAATATGGAAATCTATTCCACAAATTTCTTCGTAAGGAGACTAGCAACTCAGCCATGGAGGTCTCTCTAGCCATGTGTAAGTCCCCATAATTTTTGTATACAAGTAAATCTGCAGGAGATAAACTAAGTGCCTCTTTAACTATTAGTAATCCAAAGATTAGCAATAACAACTCAATTATTAAATCTTGGAATATCAAATGAAACATTTTCATTTATTTTTTATATTTTTCTTGGTTATATAGATGAATATAATAAAATAAATTAAAAATTAAATACAAACATGAGACAAGTGTCTAGCTGTAAGAAAATGGCACCAAAACAAGCCTTGTGAGGAAATAATACACAACACCACTCCACACTGCAAGGAGCACCAAGTGGCACTAGGCCCAGCAACAATGGCCAAGTAACAGACCCACACAATCATGAGATCAAACATTGCTACTCATCCAACCATCTATAGAATATAAAGTTACATGTTGTCTTCCCAAGCTTGCCACCCTTGCTGCCATTATTGTTAAGCTCATGCAGTTCATTGTGTATAATACCTGTTGAGCAGGCGACAAGGAGAGCGCAATTCTTCCTCTTGAGTCCTGTTCCTGATCCCTAAAGCTCCACCTCCATTCCCAGTCTCTTCTGGAACTTGTCTCTGGTGATATCACTGCCTCTGCTTGCCAAGGAAGTTCCATGCTGAGAGTTTATATTGGGTTTACACCTTAACCTTTGCAAAGAGTGAGCTTCTTGACAGAGTTCCCTTGGCTAAGATACTTGGAGATGTTGTTACCACACTTGATTGGGAACCCACTATAACTTGTATACTAGTGGTGAGAGCTTCCCTTGTTATCAAATGGGATAAGAAAGTAAACCAGAAGGCATCTAATCCATAGATCAACCAGAATTTATTTTACCATTTAATACATATTACTTTTTTAATATATCAACCATTTAATAAAATAAATAATAATAATTAATGAATATAAAAATTTCTTATTGGAAATATTTACAATTTGTTTTAGAGTCCCATGTTGATAATGGTGGATCACCATGTCTATATAAAACTAAGTTACAATCATTTTGAAGAATTAAATAAGATGGAGCTTGACAACTTTTACTTGGCTCACAATTTGTAGCAGTGCTTCAACGAGGATACATTGTAGAACTATATAAAACTAAATTTCCATCTTGTTGCATATGAAGCTCACAAAAAGTATAATAAACTCCTAATTTAGGATCATAAATAATGTATACATGTCCATTCATAACCAGTACAAGTTTGCAATCTGTCAAAACAATAAAGAAAATATGCCTATCTTGAGCCTGCAAAAATTTTCCTTCAGCCAGGTATTCATTTGGTGCCCTATAGTATGAACTTGAGAGAATACTTGTGAAAGGATTACAAGTTTTCTCTTGTAGCTCTGTCTGATTTTTTAAATACTCATGTATATTTTCTAAAGTAATTATGCCAAATGTATTAGATGATTTATTCTGATGGGTTAATCCATATGGTCTGTGATGATAGCCATCATAATCCCGTAGTGAAAACTGAACTCCCAAATTATCAATCACACCAGAAAAATAAGAAGCACCATTTGTCACTATTTCTTTCCAAGTCATGTATATAAACCCTTCTATGGTACTTGAAATAATATAATTATAAATAAGAGGTAGATTATTAGGATCATATCCACATTCATAACCCATGTCACTCATGGGGCCAAATACCCAAAACTTTATTATGAAAGGACCACTATCTTTAACCCAAACTTGGTATGCATGTGATGAACCAACTGGAGTGGTTCCAAAAGCTCCATCAATTGAATACGGAAATCTATTCCACAAATTTCTTCGTAAGGAAACTAACAACTCAGCCATGGAGGTCTCTCTGGCCATGTGTAAATCCCCATAAGTTTTGTATACAAATAAATCTGCAGGAGATAAACTAAATGCCTCTTTAACCATTAGTAACACAAACGTTAACAATAAATTAATTATTATAGTAGTTAAATCTCTGTTATTTTGGGGAAACATTTTCACATTCTTTTTTTCTCAGTGAGTTTATAGGATTAATAATAAGTTAAAAAAACACAAGGCGAGTGTCTAGCTGCAAAACATATGGCTCCAATACAAGCCTCGTGAGGAAATAAAAAACGACGCCCAGCGAGATGGATATAGGGAGTGCCGGAAGAGCGCGCCTCCACACTGCGAGGAGCGCCAAAGTGGCACCAAGCCCCGCAACGATGGCCAAGTAGCAGGCCCACACGGTCATGAGATCAAACATCGCTGCTCGTCCAACCAGCACGCTATAGAATATAAAGTCGCCGAGTCCCAGCTTGATCCCACCTTCTGTCACGGACTCAATCCTTCCGAGCTCGCCACCCTCACTGCCATCGTTGTTAAGCTCGCGAAGTTCGTCGTGTATAGCCCCCGCGGCTCTCTCCTCGTTTGCCATGAAAGCACTGAGTGTTTCCATCCTGTGATCTACGTGCCTGCTCATCAGAGGAATGGCTTCTTCCGCTGGATCCCTGTCCCTGTTCCCTGGAGCTCCAGCTCCATCCCCAGCCTCTCCAGGACTTGTTTCGACTGCCTCTTCTTCTGGAGCTTGCAAAATCTCTGCTCGCTGAGGTGCTTCCATGCTAACAGTCTGATACGGGCTGACGACCCTGTAGCCGAAGATCCTTGCAAAGAGCGATGTTCTCGACGGAGCTGTCTCGGCTGAGGTACTTGGAGACGCTGCTACCACAACTCGTCTCCTCCACCGTCTCGACTGGGAGCCTTGCTGGCCGGGACGCACCACGGGGCGGGACTCGTATACCAGCGCTGGTAGCTCTTCCTCTCTCTTGCTGGCCAGCTCCAGAAGCATGTTGAGAGGACCTCCAGGCAGCAAGACCGCAGCAATGTCATACAACGCCATAGCCACCAAAAGGAACCAGGTAGTCCACTCGGGAAGGAAGGTAAACCAGAAAGCGGTGAGCATACCAATGAGGACCAAGTACCCCTGAGTGAAGATGATCGGGACAGGCATCACAGGAAACGCCACAAGCACCCCGACCACTCCAAAGTTAAAGATCACCACCGAGAAGGTGATCACGTCAACCGGGAGGGAGTAAGTCTGGACAAAGAGCACACCGAGAGCAGCACCAAGGTAGACGAGGACATTGAAGATCGAGAAGGAAACATAGAGCCTGAGGCACTTGGTGCAGCGAAGATAGAAGAGACCCACAAGCAAAAACGTAGCGGCTGTGACGAATGCTACAAAGACGAGGGCGTTGAGGAGAGCACCTCCGAGCTTCTCGGAGGTGGAGTCGGAGGGGTCCTCGGCATAGATAACGAGGGCTATGGCGGGAGCTTGGAGCTGGCTGCTGTTAACGACGAGGGCTCTTACCAGAAGGACGACAAAGAGCATGCACGCCGAGACTGGAGCAAGGATGGACACGAGCTCCGCTCCAAGGCTCTCCAACAGGCTCCCCGAGGGGCCACTAGAGCTGTTTTCTTGGTCTGAATCCATGAGTCCCTGAAAATCACCATGAGAGATAACCAAAAACGAATTTTGAGAAAGCACTTACCTTTAGTCTGTGCAGCCAGAGCCTGTGCGAAGCATTCCTGTGTAAACGTAAGAACCCTAGAGCGCCATGGAGTTAGCGTGAAATTAAACATAAAACTTTACACCAGCTCGTCTTCGAGGAAGCTGTATTCGAATGTAAACTCGGTCTTGATTCTCTGGACCCTGCGAGCCACCAAGAATGTCAAGAAAAAACGGATTTTTACAAGCACGAACTTACCAGCCTTGCTGAATATCATCCACGATGTGGAAGTCGAAGTAAACGTATGTGCCTTGCTCGAATTCGTCTGTTGTGACTTTCGGCTCCTCGTGGCGCTGGAACCATGTGTTGTACTTCTTGTGATATCTCCACGAATGTTTCTTTAGCTCCCTTGCGGCTAGATACTGCTGGTACGTTCCCTGAAAGACACAAAACCCGTGGTAATTTGTACAGAACAGAATGTAAAAGAGAGCACACCTGATGATAGTAGAATGCATAGAACAGGACGTCCACCTCAAACTTCTCCCAAAGCGCAGGGTTGTCGATGATGGATTGGGCTGGTGCTTGAGGATAGCTAGGCGGAGTGATAGCTGGGTTCCTCTGCACAAAAATGAAAGTGAACTGATGCGGGTTTGCTGCAAATATTACCGGGGTGTAGTTGCGTGGCCGTTCTGAGTCTTTTGGAAGCGGAAGGTGGCGATAAGCAGCTTCTAGCATCTGCAAATTGTACACACTGTCGTGAGCCATACTGCTACTTGCAGCTGAGAGGTTGTCTCCTATGGCTCCAAGTTCCGTGTTGCTCTTCCGACCGATCACACCAGGTACTGATGATGTTGGTGTTGACGGGACTTGTTGCCCTGGCGTGAAATCTGCATCCCTCGACAACTGGCTAAGTTCCGCTAGCGTTCCTGGGCCACCAACCTGCTATCAAAGTGTACAATAGTCAATCCAAACAGCCTATGAACAGAAAGTTTACTGGAACGTCGAAGGTGTCTGCATTCTTCAAGTCATCTTCGCTCAGAGATAAATTTCTGGGGAATGGTACATTGGCTTCAGTCGTGTTATCGTCTGCAAGTTTAGCTGCAAGTGGACTCTGCTGCTCCACAGTCCTTGTTTGAATCGCATCAGGTTGGGGCACTGCAAAACACAATTAATTTCGAAAACAAACATGACGAGAGGGAAAACAAACCAGCGTCTTTGGAAGCTGCTGTTACTTGCGGCTGCTGCAGAGGCTGGGGGGGAGACTGTGCTTGTGAGACAGGTGCTGATAGTCCAGGTACCGGCGTTGTAGGAGATTGCGTACTTAGAGGAGAAAGCTGCTGTTGTTGCTGCTGCTGCAAAAGAGCCTGATGCGAGTAATACCTTGAGCAAGTTTTTCCAAAACCAGTATCTGGTTACCTGATGAAGCAAAGAGGATGGTTGGGGCGTTTGCTTTTGAACTGGACTTGTAAGATGTGGAGGGAGATGTTGTGTCTGTTGATTGGCCTGCTGCAACTTCTGTAAGAACTTTTGTTTTTGATCTGGAACAATCTCTGGTCTTCCATGGAACTGGCTCTGGAAAAACAAAAGATACAGAGTCGGGTGGTCGATATATTTTCTTGCAAACGACATACCGATTCTCTCCACTGGCCAAGTCTATTCCCAATGGCTGTTTCTGGGGTTCCCGGAGCCTCACTTGTCGGACTGGAATCTCCAACCTTTCCTCCAAAAGGAGCTTTATTCGGCGTGCTCAAAGGACTGAGCTGCGGTGCGACTCCAGAAGTGGCTCTGTCGTCAGCTATATTCCGTTTTGCAGCTTCCGGCACTGTTGGACTGCTCGAGACTGTTGGGGAAGGTTGAGCGACAGGAGAAGCTGGAACAGCTGTTTGCCTGCCAAAGCTTCGAGAAAGTCCTCCATCTCCAATACCTGGTCCTACTCGTCGCCCGGCAAGGCTCGTCACCTCGTCCTCCTTGACTTTTGCAGGTGATGATTGCAAGACCGCACCTTTGGCTGTTGGCCGTGGAATCAAACCAGGAGGTGTTGCCACAGTCCGTTGCGTGATACCAGAAGCGCTTGGAGATGAAGTTACGTCGCTTCCAGTAGTCTGCAGTAAGGCCGATCCTGTGGGTGACAGCGAGCTTGCGGTGATTGGAACGGGAGATGTTCGTGCGGATGTGTCTTCCAATGTAATATCATCCACGGGCTGTAAAGGTGGAGGAACTTGAGCAGCAACGGCAGCAGCTGCTGCAGCTGCCGCAGCGGCAGCAACCTGAAACACGAAATGGAAATAACAGTTTCCAAAGGTTTACGTGGAAGTTTAGTTTTACCGGAAGTGATGGTTTAACGCTTGCACCATTTGTCACGCTAGCTCCGGAGGCGGCAGCAACCGCAGCCTACAGAGCAGACGACAACAGTTTGAAACACAGTGTAGATAACTAAGTACCTTCTCCTTTACCACAAGTGCTGAAGCCACATTCGGAGCAAGGTCCAGAGCTTCCATGGCCTCCATTTTATCAAGAGGAAGCTGACTATAAAGTTCATCCACATCTGCGAATTCATCAAAATCCTCCTGTAGCGGCCACCATTCAGGTTTCAAGGCAACAACGAGAAAGCAAAGTCACCTGATTCCTTTCGAGGTAATCTTCCACAAGCTCTTTGACGTCATTTACTTGCTCTGGGCTTAGCTCGTCATTGTCCAAAAGTCGCAAAATGAGTTCTAGTTTCATGACATGACTTTTGTGACGGGCAGTAGACTCTTCTAAGTGAATCTGAGGAAGCAAGAAGTTTGAGAGAAGGTAAAAAGGAAAAAAGAGAGAAAAAACGTTCTTACCAAGCGGGGGGGCCGAGTTTTCCCCTTCTTCACTGCCAGCCCTTCCATCTCTGTCTCAAACGCATCAATACCCGAATTCAACTCATCCACCTAGCATATAGTTAGCGTGTTATGTCTTAATGCCACAACAAAACGAACCATATTGTTTAACCATTCTCGTGTTTCGGCTTTTGCTTTCTCTTTTGGATCCTAGACAATCGTTGCGTGTCAGACCAAAGAAATCTAAAATGGCAGCACTTACAGTTTTCGGAAGCTGGCCTAGACCTTCTTTCGAAAACGCCTTCGTTTTCGTTTCTTTCTCGCAAACTTTGAATCGTTCCATCTCTCGCTCAATGAGCTTCCGGGCATCCACCAGCGCCTGCTCGTAAGACGCTGCTACCTATCAAAACGAATGAAGAAAAAAAAATCGCTAGAAGAAACTGCCTAATCACCTTCTTGTCCTTGATTTCACTGGACTGAATCCACGTCTTAATCTGGTCCCTGTATCGCTGTAGCTTCTTGATTTCCTTCTTGAGATCGGCCTCAAACTTCTCCTTTTGATTTGCATTCTCGGTATCATACACCTGCGAGAAGAAAAAAAAATTCTCGATCGATCAATGGCGAGGCGACGCCATAGATTTCCATACCTTATTCCAGATGCTGTCGAAGACATCCACGCCCTCCTGGACCTTCTTGAGAACTCTATCGATCTCGCCCTGGAGCTTCCGCGTCGCGCCCATGGTGCTCGAGGAGAGAAAACCTAAACCCTAAAATTTCTTAATACGGACGTGGCGGATGACTAGGATGATGACGATGACGGTATAACGGGTAGTGAAATTTAGGGTGAGATCCTAGGGTTTAGGGTTTGGGTCGCCTCGCCGGGAGAGCTCCAATGAGCTGGGAAGACGAGGCGGTCGTGGAGGACATTGCGGCGGCTGGTAGGCTTCTCAGCGACACTATCAATCGCGATTTGCGATGCTACGCGTCGGGAGATCTTCTAGACGCTCTTGATGCCGGGCGCTATTCGAGCCATCCCTATGCGAGTCCACAGAAGGAGGTATGTGTTATAGCTCTAGCGGTAGAATGCTCGCTCTAGCGTAGCGATTTTGTAGCTAGGGGGGATTTTGGATCTTGTTTCGTCTCGGATGGAGGCTAAAAGGGCGTTGGGTCTTTGTGAATTTTGTAGTGGCCTCCATATATCGATGTCTCGAAGAAGAGGGAGCTGCCGCCTCAAGTCATGGAGTGCTACAATGCTGGAGTTGGCCAAGGGATGGCGTTTTGTGGGATTTTTCCCACCATAAGACGAGCTTGGGCTACTGTCGACGAGACTCTCTTTATGTGGCGCTTTGATAAATGGTAAGATCCTTGCTTAGTTCGTTGGCACTCCTGGTAAAGTTTTTTCTCTTTCAGGGATGGAACTTGTGTCGAATATAGCGGTGAAGAGCAGGCCATTTGTGCTGTTGGCTTAGCGAAAGCGAAGGCTGGAGTTTTCGTAGAAGCGATTCAGCACCTCCTAGTGCTTGCAACTCCTGTCGAGGTATTTTGTCACTCCAACTATTCTTCCTGGACTGATTCTTTGAATTCCCGCTTTTGACGCTATACAAGCTTGTGCTTCTAGGCGTCTGCTGCGGTGCTAGCAGCGACGGCAGTGATGCTTTTTCCGAGCTTTCCTTACAACCATTACCAGAGTACACGGTACCGACTGATGGTGTCACCATGACGTGTGTAATTTCCACGGAGAAGGGACGTATTTTTCTCGGTGGCCGTGATGGGCATATCTACGAGCTGCTCTACACGACAGGGCTAGGATGGCAGAGTCGCTGCCGTAAGATTTGCCATACAGGTGGCTTTGGCAGTATGCTTTCAAGGTACACATGTTCATCACTTTCTTTGAAGTTTTTCTTACATGTAATTTATTTCAGGTGGATTATACCGAACGGCCTCAAGTTTGGAGCGGCAGATTCGATTTTGGAAATTGCCGTTGACGATGAAAGAAACATCATGTACGCACGCACACAGGAGTCCAAGGTCCAAGCTTTTGATCTCGGGAGAAACGGAGATACTGCCCCGAAGAAAGTAGGCGAAGAAAAAAACTTTGGGGATCAGCGAGACGGTCGTCACGGTAGCATACGTAACACAGGTTCGCGTGGCACCAGTCGGGCTCCAAAGGCAACGGTGGTTTCTCTGGCTCCTCTCTCGAGTATGGAATCCAAGTGGCTGCATCTGGTGGCTATAGTTTCAGATGGACGCAGAGTATACCTGTCGACAACTCCGACCATGGGCGGAAGCCAGGCTGCTGGTGGAACGATTGCGATGGATCGTCCTTCGCTACTCAGAATAGTGTCCGCAAGGCCAGGTCCTTCGGTTGGTGTTGGTGGAGGAATTTCATTAGGCAACGTTCTTATCGGTACCAGGCCACAGGGTGACGGACTGAAAGTTCAAGAAGCTCAATACTCAAGCGGAAACTTCTTGCTGGCCGATTCGTCACCCTCTCCACGGTTGCTTGTGGCGCGCAAAGACTACACTTCTCCGTTGATTCCTGGTGCGAGTTCGCCATATGGAGGGATGGGTGCGAGTGGAAGAAACATGCGTGCTTTGAGAGAAGTTGTGACAACTTTTGGAGCAGACGAGCATACTTATGCGATCGTCGATATGTTGCCACCTCCGGAGCAGGCGGTGATTGCTGAAGCATTGGTATGGGACTCCAGCACCCTTGGCTCTGGTGCTGTGGGAGAAGTAAGTAGAGCAAGAGCGCTGTGGGCTTTAGGAGATCTTGCGACGCAACATATTCTTCCTAGACGGAGAGCAGTGATCGCCAGTACGCGGGGCTTGACGGAGATTGTCATGAACCGGCCAGTGGACTTGCTGCAGCGGTTATTCGAATCGAACACCACGAGAGCGATTCTGGAAGAGTTCTTTCAGCGCTTTGGAGCTGGCGAAGCTGCGGCAATGTGTCTACTGCTGGCAGCTCGCATTGTTTCTTATGATGAGAAGATGATATCAACAGCGGTGGTTGAGAAGGCTGCCGAGGCGTTTGAAGATCCAAGGCTGGTGGGAGTGCCGCAAATGCAAGGAGGGGCTGCAACGACGACACCAGTTAATACAGGTGGTGGATTTAATATGGGACAGGTGGTGCAAGAAGCCGAGCCTGTTTTCTCAGGTGCACACGAAGGCCTCTGTTTGTGTGCTTCGAGGCTTCTCTGGTCCGTGTGGGAGCTACCAGTATTTATAGCCAAAGGTGACTCTGGAAACGACATGGTGACGGACACAGGTGGAATAATCTCTTGTCGGATATCTCCGGACGCAATGAATACGTTGGAGGACAAGATCAGATCCCTGGAAATGTTTCTCAGAGCTCGAAGGAACCAACGCCGCGGTCACTATGGTCGGATCATGGGAATTGGCGATTTGTCAGGCTACGGAGATCGAAATGGTATAAGCAGAAGTGAAGCTGGACACAAGCTTCAATACGACACGCCTTATGCGAGGTCCGGAGGTGGACTTCAAGCTGGTGCCAAGAGACAACGCGTTGCTTATAGTCCTGCTGAGCTTACTGCCATGGAGGTTGGACACGATTTTGCAGTGTTTGAACGTCGGCTGATATGTACAATCTCTGTAGGTGCGAGGGATGGAATGCGTCAGAAGGTTGCTCCGGAGATCTGCGGAAGCTCTGTTTCTACTGCAGCTTTTATCTCAGCATCACTTGACGAGATTAGTGCAAAGTCTGGAATCCGAAGTCTGCCGTCAGCTCGCGCAGCTTTCATTTCATCAGCTTGTCTGTTCTCAGGAAGGGGAATACGTAGCTACGCGACTTATTGGTGCTCTTATGGAGGTACGTTTGATCGTTATGTTTCTAAGTGTTGTTCCTTCATCAGTTTTTCTATTTGAATGTATAGTACTATGTATCTCCCGAGGGAAAAGGGACGGTTGACGACATAAGTACGAAGCTACGCGATGGATGCCCGAGCTACTACAACGAGGCCGATGATAAGTTCTATCAAGCCGTCCAGTGTTTGGAGAAGGCAGCAAACGCTAGAGATGTAGAAGTCCGTGAGCATTTGGCCAGAGAGGCACTTGACTTGCTGGCCAGGGTTCCTGAAACCGCAAATTTGCTGAGCGTATGCCCGCGTTTTGAAGAGATAAGGTAACAAACAGTCTCCAGTCAGGCTGGTCGATTCACAAGCTGGAAGTTTGTTGCAGATTTTACGAGGCAGTTGTCGAGCTTCCCCTCCGGAAGGCTAAAGCTTTAGATCCTAACGAGGATGCTTTTAATGCGCATATCGACGAGAACCGGCGAAAGATGGCGCTCGCATCCAGACAGCAATGCTACGAAGTGATAACAAATGCGCTTCGTTCACTGGTGCCGCAAACCGCACTCAACGGGAACGCATCAAAGATGGGCCCGCTGGATGCAAATGCAAGGATGCGCTACGTTAGACAGATCGTTCAGCTGGGCGTACGCTCACCAGACCGGGCTTTTCACGAGTACTTGTACGAGTCGATGATAGAGCTGGGGCTGGAGAAGGAGCTCCTCGAGCTAGCCGGACCGGACCTGGTTCCATTTCTACAAGCCGCTGGTGATTTCCAAACTGCAAAGGTAAGTTGTGCTTGCAGCTTTTCTTCCTCTGATGCTAACAACGTTTTGTTTTCTCTTTTACCAGCCTGCGAAGAGCCCCCGAGGAATAACGTCGCCACCTTCCGTGATCCATCTGATGAAGCCCATCACTACACACCAAGCCAAGTACCTGGAGCTCCTCTCGAGATATTACGTGCACAAGAGACAGCATGCGCTCGCGGCTTACGTTCTCTTGCGCCTCGGCGAGCGAAAGGGTGGCGAAGGCGGTGAGCAGCTCACGCTGGAAGCCAGGTACCGTGCAATATTTCTTTCGAGGCTCGTTGTTTACTAGGCTCGAGTGTTTTTTGTTTCTCCAGGCACGAGTACCTCAGCCATGCCGTGGTACAAGCCAGAAGCATCCGCCACGGAGCTCTGGGATCCAACGCGGAGGTCGGAGAGAGCGGCCTGCTGGAGCTCCTGGAGGGCAAGCTCGCGGTGTTGCGGTTCCAGCTTAAGATACAGGCCGAGCTCGAGGCCATTTCTTCTCAGATGGCGATGGACGCGTTCCCGCCGGAGGGCTTTGCGGACGACGAGGCCTTCCTCCGTGCCGCCAGGGAGAAAGCGCTGGAGCTGGGTGCCGAACTTAAGAGCATCACACAGCTCTACAACAATTACGCGGTTCCTTTCAAGCTTTGGGAGGCGAGTTCTTTCTTTCTTTCCATTTCTTTTTTCCTCCAACTCTCACATCTTCTTTTACTCCTTTCTGACGAGCAAAAAAAAAAACCTTTCGCTTTCGTCTTGCAGGTGTGCTTGGAAATCCTCCACTTCTCACACTACACGAGCGACGCTGAGAACAATGTCATGCGCGAGACGTGGGCGAGGTTGATAGACCAAGCCATCACGATTAAAGGCATAGCCGAGGCCTGCACGGTGGTGAAGAGAGTTGGCCCCCAGCTCTATCCCGGCGACGGCGGTAGCATGCCACTGGATTCTATCTGCCTCCATTTAGAGCGAGCAGCCGAGGTAGATCCCTCCTTTCTTTCTTCATCGTTTTGCGTCACGATCTTTCCTCCCAGGAGAGAGTATCATCCAGCTTGGAAATCGTTGGAGACGAGGACATTCCACGAGCATTACTGGCCGCCTGTCACGACTCCCCAGAGCCAGTACAACGAACTTATGACCAGCTTCTCAGTAGTACTTCGGTGCTGCCAAGTACAGCGCTGCGGCTGCGGCTCCTCCGCTCGGCGCTCGCCGTGATGCGCGAGTGGACAATCCTGGTGCTGGCCCAGCGCATTGGATCCATTGGCGGCAGCTTCTCCGGCTCTGACGATTCATCTGGCGTCCGGGACCGCCTGTGTAGCACAGTGAACAGGTGCTGCGTTCATCAAGCTTTAGATAGGATTTCGCGAACTTACTTCTTTCTTGGCTCCACAGGTACATGACGGAAGTCAAGAGGCTACCGCTCTCTCCGGCCGCGGTTGAGCCCGTGTCCAGAGGCTTTAAAGAGTTGGAAGAGATGCTTCTCGGCTCGCAGTCCCTCCAGCTACATTAACTTTGTAGAAGACAACTACGTGGTACCATAGCTCCTTTTCTTCGCAACGGAGGAACAACTTGTTTTCAAGTTAAACGTCAACAAGCAAGCAAGCTGGAAGAGAGAAAGAAGAGCAATATTTACAGAAGAGACGCGCTGGATCGATATCCATCCGTGTGTGTGTGTGTGTGTGTGTGTACCATAACTTGAAAAGTGGCGGGGATCTTCTCTGGCAGCACAAGTTTTATGAGTTTGGTTCCTTCAATATCTCGGGACAGTGGTTGTTGACATGGTGGGCATACCTCATTGATATCAATGGTGAATGACTCCATTCTTTTCTTTTCACTCCTCTGTGTTTGTCGCTGATGTTTCCCCCCGCGATTAACAAAACACGAGTCTAGTCGAGGAAGTGTAGTCCCGTCGTCACGCACAGATTCTCTTTGTTCTTTCAAAGACTTCGTCTCCAGAATCTGCACAGTGCAGACAACAAAGGGCCAGGCTGTACTTAGGAGGAAAGGTTTGACAAATCTAGATTTCTTTACCCGATAGAATCTCACGCGGCTGGAACATGAAAATCTGGTCAGGACAAACAAGAGAAAAATAAAAACCTTAAAGTTGTGTTTCGAGCTCTGGCGGCAGCAGCAGCTGGAGCTAGCACGGTACTTGTGATTGAATACCGACGCTTTCACATGCTTTATCTGCAAACGCCAGGGAAAGTTGGTGATAATTTCCCTTTCACCTCCTCCTCGCTCGCCTCCTCCTCTTTTTTCCTCCTTTCCCTGCGGTGCAGACACCTCCAAGGGGTCAGAAACTATCAAACACAAGACTCACTCATAACACGGAAGATTGAAGAAACCAAACCATCACACAGCAAGCAAAGGAAAGAAAGTTCTTACCTGTAATCGCTTGGTCTCCAAAGTTGTCTCATGAATGTTCCTCTCGCTCATTCAAGACGTCTCCACCTAACAGAATTGATGATCTCTTTGTTCCGTCGCCCCGGCTCCAAGTATTAGGAAGCATATCTCAATGTCGAAAGAGTGCGCGCCTTTGCTTTATTTTTCCTTCTCGCAATAGCTGCTACCACCCGCTCCTCCTCCTATTGTGCGTCTGCCAAATCAATGTGTTCTTTGAGTTAGGTGAACGGTGGAGCAATGGCGCTCTGACTCCCCGGAATGCATGTCTGTCCGTTCCCCCCTATTCTTCCTTTCCTTCCTTCCTTCATTCATGCGGCGGTAGTAGAAAGTAAAGTAAATCCTCCCTTCTCGATTCGTGCTCAAGCATTCAAAGTTTGCCCCTGCCCTGTGAAATAGAATGTATTTAGAAAGCGTGCAAGAGAGAGGAGAAAGAGCAGCGTTTCGGTCACTTACTCGTTCAATGAATCGCTCCTGCTTTTGCTGATCTCCAAACGATGAGTTCCAAGACAATGCCGATGCCGCATCATCTCTCCAGCAAAGACTTCCAATGCCCGAACTTGCAGCTGCTCCGAAGTACCCGAGCAGCAAGCCGGATCAGAATGGAAGCAACTGCCGCCCCGACAGCGCCAAGGTTTGTCGTATCGCGCTGCTTTGTCTTTCTTTTGACAAGATGTTTGCCTGTAGAAATTCCACGCTAGAAATCAGTATCAAGAAGCCGGAACCGGTGTTCGTAAGCAGCAGGCCAAGGCAGAGTTCCAACTTACGTGATCCGGAGACGACTATGCGGGACAGAGTGGAAGTCATCGACTCCATGAGTGACTGGGCCGTCAAAAGTCTCCTCCCTCTTCTCAAGCCTGTCGAGAAATGCTGGCAGCCCCAAGACTTTCTTCCCGACTCTTCCTCACCCACATTCTACGATGAGGTCTTGGAGCTCCAAAAGAGAGTTTCCAGTCTCCCTGACGATCACTTGGTGTGTCTCATCGGCGACATGATCACAGAGGAAGCTCTTCCGACTTATCAGACGATGTTCAACACCTTCAAAGGCGTGAGAGACGAGTCGGGCTGTAGTGACACCCCGTGGGCAGTTTGGATCAGGGCCTGGACAGCCGAGGAGAACAGGCATGGAGAGCTGCTCAACAAATATCTGTATTTGTCAGGAAGAGTCAACATGACAATGGTCGAACGTACCACCCAGTACTTGATCGGCTCCGGCATGGTAAGAGCAGCAGCCTGCAAAATGCTTTGAAGCATTAGTCTAATTTCGAGAAAAACCTTTGCAGGAACCTCAGATCGACAATGATCCTTACAATGGTTTCATCTACACCTCCTTCCAAGAAAGAGCGACATTTATCTCTCATGGGAACACGGCACGCCACGCAAAAGAATACGGTGATCTCAAGCTGGCAACTGTCTGTGGAATAATAGCGTCAGACGAGAAGAGGCACGAGATAGCATACACCAGAATCGTCGGAAGGCTGTTTGAGATCGATCCGAACGGGGTAATGCTGGCATTCCAGGAGATGATGAAGAAGAAGATAACAATGCCGGCACACCTGATGACTGATGGAGAAAACACCAACTTGTTCCGAGATTATGCCGTGATCGCTCAAGACTGCAAGGTGTACACGTCCAAGGATTACACCGACATTATGGAGCACTTGATTCAGACCTGGAAAGTTGAGAGCCTGACAGGCCTTTCCAGTGAAGCTCAACAAGCTCAGGACTACGTCTGCGGCCTGGTCCAGCGTTTCCGAAAGCTGGAACAGAGAGCTCAGAAGAAAGCCAAGCCGCTTCACAGTGCGGCAAGTGCAAGCCAGTTCAGCTGGATCCTGAAATCTGGAAAACCCACTATATGAACCGTATTCTGCTGCATAGAAAGGTTGGTCATTAGTTTTCTTATAGTAAAAATTTACAAAAGCACTTTACCGGATTCCAGGTCCTTATAGATCCACTCTGTAAATAATCTGTTAGCCATTATAGAAAAATATCTGTGTTGTGGAGGACGCTTTAAAGTCAGTCGTACCTGCGTTTCATGTTGTAACAGATTCTATCAAACCGACATCCACTGTTTCTCGTTCCGACAGTTACGCGCACAGTTCCACCAACATTTCAAAACCTGGACAATGCCTGCCTCCGCTGGATGTCCAGTATCTCCCTCTCGCCTCTGCAGAGCACCTAGAAATTCTTCCATGCTCAGATTCCCGTCTCGGTTCAGATCAAAAATATAAAACACGACGTCTATCACAGCATCAGTCAGGGGCACACTGCAGACCTGAGCAATCAGCAGAAAAACGATAGAACTAAAACAGTTAAATGTATTCAATGATGCACCACCTGCGCTGCCGCTCGTTGAAAATCCGACTTCGTCAATAAGCCTGACGTCTTTCCAAAGCTCGAAATTGCCAAGGCTAAAGTGGGAAGTTTCTTTCGAAGTTGGGCGAAACACCGGAACTCCTGCAGATCTTGAAATCAGCCCGTGCTAACAATTAAACCTTTGTTTAAACGAACCTCGTAAGTGATACGCAAGGATTTAAACTTGGGATCGTCGTCAATAGCGTCCGCAAGGTCCAAATACTGATTTATCTTGGACAAATTGGCCGCAGAAACTAGGGACAACGCAAAATCGCGAGCAGAGATATGTCCTTTCTGTTTGAAATCATAATGGGAAAACTCCAGCTTTAGTATCTGCAAGAAGCTATCTTTTAAGTTAAGTTGTTTGAAATTAACCAATGCTTACCTCTTCATGAAGGTCACATAAGAAAGACACAAAATCCTCAAAGTTCAAAAGCTTCTTCCCATCCTCACCGAAAAAGAGCTGCACGAGTCCGCCTTCTTCAACAGAGTCGCCACCAGTTTTCACAGCAATGCTTCGACGACCGTCTCGCTGCGCAAGGCCTTGCCTAGTCTGCGATCTCATTATACTCATGATCTTTTTGAACTCTTCCCGGTCAATCATGCTGAAAAGAAGTCACAGTCAGTACACAATGGAAGAAAGTTACACAGCAGCACATACTCATTCCCATCAATGTCGAACATTTTAAAAGTCGTCTTGAAGTTCTCTTCCGGCAGGCTGAGAAGAGTAACGAAAAATATAAACCTGGCCTCTCCAACGCAGCGGTTAGTATTGTGCACAGTCACCAGCAAAGTTCTTACTCTGGAAATGATATTCGCCCGTCTCCATTTGTGTCGAAAAGCATGAAAAACTTCGATGGAGGACAACTAAGCTCTCCTGGAGATCTCTCCCCACCAAGACTTCCTTCTCTCGTGGCATTCGATTCACTTGATGGAAAAACTGGGACGACGGCACGCATCAAATCGGATGGAGTCATAAAAGATTGCCCATCTTCCCTGAGTGAAGCAAAGTACTCAAACACCTACAAGAAAAAATCAAAGAAGTGGTGTGTGGTAAATCTCATGTACCTTCTCAGGAGGGCTGAAAGCTCTGATGCGCCTTTCATACTTGAAGAACACCCTTCGTCTATAAGACTCTACAAAAGAAAGGAATCAAAATACTAGGCACGCAAGACCTTCATCGCGTACCTTTCATCAAGAACTTCCCTTTCCCTTCCTCGCTCTCCTCGCAATGCGCCGGCGAGCATTTCCCTTGCCCGATCCAGCTGCCGATCGCCACAGCGCCACTCAAAACCCCGAAAACCTCCCACATTTTCAATCTAGCTCCTCGCTCCTCCTCACCTAAGCGCGATCCAGCCGCTGCTACCGAGCCGGGCGCGACACGCGCTACGATCGATCGTCGCAGAGCGCGAAGGAGCGCGTTGCTCACCGCTCCCCTCGATCCCATCTCGCCCTAAAATATTTCGCAAAAACGCGCGAGACCAAATATTTGGTGTTAAACGAGAAACACAATGCTACTATCATCCACTCTCTCTATATACTCTTGTCCCTTGGTGTTCCATTCTCCGTGTTCATGGTGTTTGGAGTTCTCTTGGACAGCCGTGCCGCACTGTTAAGCTAGAGTTTAGGAAATGCCGTGCTGCACCGCGCGGTACTGAGCTGCAAGGTAGAATGCCGCCCTGTACCGCACGGTACTCCGCCGCAAGGTAGCTTTTTAATAATGCCGCACGGTACTCGCAAGGTAACTTTTTAAAGAATGCCGCACTGCACCGCACGGTACTGAGCTGCAAGATAACGAGTGCCACACTGCAAATAAACACCGCACGGCAAGCCGCGCGGTACAGCTGCGTTTGCCCACCATCAATGCATTTTCAACCGCGCTGCAAGATAGCTTTTTAAAGAATGCCGCACTGCACGCCACACGGTAAGCCGCGCGGTACATCAACGTACATCAAAGTATACGATCTGCCAGTGACGGCAGCCTCCGGAAGAAATTGATCGGCCAGCCCGGCAAGCGCTCCCGGAACTTTGGATGCCTCAAAACGTAGAGCCCCACGATCACCACGATCACCCGGAGTGGAACCACGTAGAGAAAGATGGCGATGGTCATGCACACCGCCACCATTATCCCGCTCGCTCGCGGGTCTCTCCAGCTTAGCAGCGCGGTAAGCCTCTCCCCCTGCGTGGCTATGTCTCCCAGGACGTGCTGGATCCGCGAAGAAACTATCCGGAGCCGATCGTAGCGAGCCTTGACGACGCTGGGATCTTTGTTCGTCGGGATTGGATCAAACTCTTCGTCCAGCTCGTCGGGTTCCACTTGCTCGGCCTGTGACAACTTCCCGTCCATGGATGGAGGCGATCGAGGCCTGTAGCGGTACCTCCAGGCGCCGATGAGCGAGAGGTAGAGGAAGAGCGTCGGAAGGATGAGCTCCGGGAACATCACCAGGATGAGGAAGAGGATGTGGACGAGCAGCGTTGTCACCGGGTTCTTCCAGTGGCAGATGTTGTGGAACCACGTCCCCACGGCCATCGGACCCGCCAGTAAGTTCATGATCCGGAAGTAGTTCACCTTGGAGCGCCGCAGGCTCCAGACGTGGAAGTCGGCGTCAAGCATGAACTGGACGACTTCCTGGCGGAGTGGCGGCTCGGAACGGTTGAGCCGGATGGCGACGAGCCTCATCGCGCTGATGCGAAGGATCTCCGACTGCGTCACCCCCAGCGGATGCAAGTAGTGCATCTTTGGCAGCAGCGGCCGGAAGTAGAGACCCATGACGCTGACGATGGAAACCGACGAGTACCGCACGGCGAGCTCGATCTCTCCGAGCTTCCTCACGCCGGAGCGCTGGAGCATGAGCAGCGGATGGCTGTTGGTGTAGATCCTCTCGCTCTCCAGCGTCGACAGCCGGATACGAACTTTGCCAATCTGTAAGTCCTTCAAGTCTTTGCCTCCTTCCGGGTGAGGATGGACATGGCAGTTGTCGAACACCCCGACCGTGAGAACTGTGCATGGATCGTAGACTTCCCAGGAGTACTGCTCGTTCCACCGGGGGTTTAAGTTGTCGACGATGGTTCTCGTCCTCACCCATTTCTGGCCATACTTTGCGACGCAGTAAGCGTCGGTAGCACCCCTGCCGTCGACTGTTTTCATTGGATGGACGTCCTTGCCCCTGATAATCCCGAGCTCGAGAACTCCCACCACTGGCCTCCACAGCTGCTTGGCCGTCGGCCGAACACAGCTGCTGTAGTGTGTGGCTTCGTCCATGACATGGTAGCCACCATCGAAGCACAGCCGCAAGTGAAGCCGGCCGTGGAAGTGCTTGTCACCTCCGTTGTATCTCACGAGATCGAACCACTTGGAGTTCACCTGGCGATGGTCTATCCTCTTCTCGATCCCGGCGAGAGCTATCTTCACCATCCCGAGCACCTCTTCCTCGTTGGGCTTGGCGGTTTTGTTCTGGACAACCAGCAGCAGCTCGTCTTCGAAAGGCTCCGAGGCCACGAACAGCAAGTCCTCGTTCCACTGAGGACTTGTGTTACGGTTGCTCGCCACCTTCGTCTTGTAGATCTGGAACCCCAGCTGTGCACGAACGCTCACTTCTGGAAATCTCGTCCTGTCCATCGGTTGGACCTCCTGAGCCTCGATGACGTTCACTCTCAGGTACCAAAGCTTTGGAGAGAGATAAACTTTCGCTCGAGTGTGTGCGTATCCTCCAGAGTCCGACTGCCATGCTTCCGTGAAAGCTTCGTCGGCTTGCGTTCCCCACCATATAGCCAGCATCACATCCCCTCGGACTTTCTTCTCGGCATTCTTGCTGATGTTTTCGAGCCTGTACCACTGCGGTGCCAAGGGACTGTCTGGAGGAACTCGGAAAGGAATTTCTTGCAAGTCAAAGCCGACAGCTCCCATGAACTGATCTGTTTCGTGGTCCCAGATGCTGACTTCTACCACGGGTCCTGCAGAATTATCCTTGCTGAAGGCAAAGACTTCGTGCCACTCCGGGAACAGGCTCTTGCCAACCTCCTTCGTCTTTGCCGTGAGGCTCCCAAAAACTATCCTTGCATAAGAGGAGCCGCTGCCGGATTCCATCAGAGCTCGGGCCTTCACCACCTTGACGAACAAGTAGTTCATCTTCTCCACCAGATCATACGTGACCACTTTCTCTCCGATTCCTCTGGCAAGAGCGGGCGTAGTCTCCTTCAAATGGAAGTCTGTCGATGGCACAGTGCTTGCCCGGACTAGCTTCCGAGAGAGCTCGTGTTCGTGTTCGTCGTCGTGCCTCTTTATGACGATTGTCGGTGCGTCACCTTTCCTCTCTTTTATCTTTTGATCCTTCACGTCTTTCTGTTCTTCCCTCCTTCCCACACTTCGATATTCTCTCGTCTCCTCTGGTTTCTTCTCCTCCTTCTTGTCCTCCTTCTTGTTCTCCTTCTTCTCCTCTTTCTTCTTCTCTTCATACTGCTTCGGTTCATGCTTCTCCTCATTCTTCTCTTCATGCTTCTCTTCTTTCTTCTTCTCTTCATGCTTCTCATCTTTCTTCTTCTCCTCTTTCTTCTCTTCTTCCTTCCTCTCTTCCTTCTTTTCTTCCTTCTTCTCTTCTTTGTGGTGGTCTTCCTTCTTCTCCTTCTCTTTCTTGTCTTCCTTCCTTTCTTCTTCTTTCTTCTCGTCCCTCGCTTCTTCTCTCTTCTCCTCTTCCTTCTCGTGCTTCTCTTCCTTGCTCTCGTTCGGTATCTCTCTCATCTCTTCTTGCTCTTCCTTCCGCTCCATTGGCACCTCCTCTCTTGCGTCTTCTCTCCTTTCCTCGGTCTCTTCATGCTTCTCTTCCTTCGGCTCCGCCATCTCTTCGAGATGAATTTCTCGTACCTGTTCGACAGGAGCTTCAGCTGGCTCGGACGGAGCTGGATGATGTTCCGCGGCAGCGGCAGCAGCAGCAGCAGCAGGCGCAGCAGGAGCTTCTTCTGTAACTTCTGGCACCGCTGCGTCTTTTGCAGTAACTTCTTCCGCTGGAGGAGTACCACCACCAGAAGCAGCTGCAGCAGCCGAAGGAGAAGCTGGAGCTGGCGGTGATGGATCCGGATCGTCGCTCCACCAAACTTTCAAACCAATCTCTCCCTTGACTTGCGAGAACATGCTTCGCTTCTCCAGAGGATAGTAGACAAGAGCCTCCTCCCCCTTCTTCACAATGCTCCTCCCTGGAATCTTCACCTTTCCCAGAAATCCTGGCTTCCTCTGCGCACCTCGTTTCTCGCACAGCACTGACAACTCCAGCACCTCACTTTCGAGATTTTTGCCTTCGAGTATCGGAAACTCGACGACGGTGTTCCACACTGGATTTAAATCCTTGGCCTTTGTATCAGTTTTCCGACGTTGTCCATCGAACTCCAGCGTGCAGTAAGCACTCGCGGATCCCTGTCCATCCTTGGGCATGAGATCCGCAGCATTACAAACCTCCACAAACAGTTTCCTCCCCATGGCAGTCCTTCGTACGTGACTAAAGCATTAGAGAGCACTCCTGTGGAAAAAAAAGAGATCAGTGTGACAACTTCATTTCTATCATAGGAAGAAAAAGCATGAAAACATGTACCTGTCAGACGAAAGGATCCTTTTTTGTTCTATCAGAGATTGTATAGAACCTTCATGAGAGAAAAACGAACCCATTCTAAAATATCTTTAAAAAACTAGACATACCTTGCGTGGTGTGACTGACGATCGAACAGGGACCCAGCCCTTGCCAGATTTTTCGCTATCCCAGCCTGAAGAGGAGAAGTTCTATCGGGAATTAACTAGTCAAGGAAATCCGCCGCGAGCATTGAGGCCTGCAACATACGCTCCCCAGCAGAAATCTCGCGGGAAACCAGCGATTCCTCTCGATGCTTACCCCTGGAACACTGCCTGAATCAGTCCAGCACCAGCATTGTCCTCCCGATCGCCATTCCCCGGACGAAATCACGCCTGATTCTCAATCAATCCGCCATTCGCTAGCGCCTAGATCTAAGCGCTGATTCCTGCTGCTGCCTACAAATCGATGCGTGAGAGAAACGACGCCACAGCGCCCAGCCCTAAAAAACTTTGTACGCATTCCTCCAGCTCGTCCCTGTAGAACCTGCCTCTGTCACTCCACAGTGATCTGGAATTGACGGCTAACGCAGAGGAATTGGACGGCCCGGATCGAGCGACCGGCTCTCCCGGTCCGCCGGTCGTTGTCGGACGGTTATGATGTCCGGCGTGAGGATCGCGCCGTCAGTCAGCCAGGATATTCTGTCGCTTTTCTTGAATTTTGGAAAATTAGATTTTCACTTATCGCTTGGAATATACCCAGCCTGGAATAGATTAATATTTCGATTGCCACTTTCGGTCGTACGAGGAGTTGAAAATTATGCTTTTATGAATTTTTTATTTTTTTTAATGGGGAAATAGATTCTAACAAATGCCTTGTCTTGTCTCTTTGACTATGTTGTTTCTATGTGAATGGTTGTTAATTTAATTAAGAGGTTAATTTTGAAATGTTTTTTAGGGCTGGTGGCGTCGTTTATCTCACGCATCGACTTGTAGATCTAGGCGCTGGTGCCAGGCTTGGTTGACTCGCCCATCTAATTTGGACAAAGCTTTCTAATTTCTTCGCGACAATTTCTGCGAGATAAGGTCGAGATCATGGAGTCGTCATTGTCAACCGTGACCAATCGAGCACAGGCATGCCTTTCGCTGACGATTTCTGGCCACCCACACTACATCTACGATCAAAAATACACTTTCTGAAACTTTCGAGTACAAAAAACTTTCGATACTATTCTATCTAGATAAAGAAACACTTTGCAAAAAGAAAGCGAACAGTGAAAGTTTCGCTTCAGACAAACTCTAGGAACCTTTTGAAACTATTGCTGCAAACTATTACTTCCAGACCACTTTACTTGATTACAGTGATATACAAGTTCTTTAGTTCTTCCCTATGCTCTTGTCAAGTCTTTGCTGCTTCGATGATCCAGCTCTCCTCCGGCAGATTGATGTACGGGTTCTCGAGAACGCTCGCGGCAATGAAATTGTTCCAAGGCACCTCGCACGCGTACGGTAGATTGTGATCCCAATACACGGGCTCGAGCAGCGACATCATCGTCTTCTCGATCACCTCAATGCGCTCGTCCTCTCTATTCGCCTCAGGCTCGGGGGCAGCCTCGGGGCTAGGCTCGGCAGGCGGCGCACCTGGCTCGGAAGCGGCGCCGCCTGCCGAGCCAGGTGCTACTGCCTCGGCGCTCTCGGGCGTCGCAGCTTCTATTTCGGGCGCTGGAGGCTCGGCGGGCGGGGCCTCTGCTTCGGCAGGCCCGGCGGGAGCTTCGGCGGCTGCTTCGGCAGGGGCCTCCGCTGGAGGCGGAGGATCTGGCTCGTCCGTCCACCACACCTTGAGCCCAATCTCACCTTTCACCTGCGAGAACAAGCTCCTCCTCTTGAGCTGATAGTAGACGAGCGCCTCCTCCCCTTGCTTGGCGAAATTTGCTCCCCGGATCCTCACTCTTCCCAGGAAACTGGGCCTCCTCTGCGATGGCTTCTTGACGCTCAAGACGGTGACAACCAGAGCCTGCGCTTCCATGGACGGGGAATCGAGCGCGCTGAATTCTACCACGCTGTTCCACACCGGATTCAGATCCTTCTCTCTCACCTCCGTTTGCTGGCGCTGCCCATCGAATTCGACCACGCAGTAGGGGCTCGCCGATCCCTGGCCATCCTTGGGCATGAGATTGGCGGCGCTCGCGATCTCCACCAGCAGCTTCTTGGCGCCCATTTTGTTCTTCGCTCCCTCGCTCGCTTGGACAGAGCTCTCAATCGATATCGATATCGATATCCCGCGAGTTCGGATTTTAAATTAAATGGGCGTGAGCTGGTACCCTGCGAGTGGTCGGTACTGAAAATGGCAGTGTGACGTGGATACCCGCCCGGTGACGTGGCTACTTCTTTCTCTGGGTGTACCGTAGATTCGGTGCCCAATGGCGGTAAAGCCCTACTCCACTCTTGTGGATAGGTATGATCAAAAGTTTGATGCATTTATGCTTAGTTTTGTCAATGTACTTCAATTATCTAAAACGTGGTTTTATTCATTGACGAGGATCAAACAACGAATGAAATCAAGAAACTGGTGCTCCAAAGTTTGGTCTTGCAATCGCTAATGTTTTGGGACCAGCAACCTTGTAGCAGCAAGGTTGAGACAAGCCTTCTTTCAGATTCCAGTACAAGCTAGCTACCTCGAAGTGCAGCGTCCACTAGTATATGTTGTAATACTATATATTATTTATACAGAAGCAAACTACTTTTGATTTTCAAGTTAAACCTTAACATCAATGTTTTGGATCAAACAAGGATGATGTGAATAGAAACAAGAAATCAAATCTGGAAAACTTTTTGTTTTTATGGGTGGTCCAAGATTTGGTCTTGTAATCCAGCACTTCCAATTGTTTGGGACCGGCAACCACAATCGTGTCCTTATAGCAGCAAGATGGAACATGAGACATGCCTTCTTTCATATTCAAAGGCAAACCAACTTCCTCGACAAAGCCTTTAGATGCAGCATCCAGCCTTGATAGATGATACATAGAGTCTACAGTGACTTTGAAAAATTCCAGCGCTGGCGATACAAGAAAATCTATACAACAACGGCTTGGCGTACTATACCCATGGATTGCCCACTCCGTAGACCAGTTTAAACTTTCCAGATCCAGGCTCAAAACTCCCATGAGACCGGTATCAACATGATCTAGTCCACGACAGTAGTAATACACCTTATTATTGATCGCCTTTGCATAGCAGTGATGCTTCCATCCTTCAGGCAGCGGAACGTCTTGCCAAATCCCTACACTCGAATCGTACAAGTAGACTACGCGCATATATGAAATGCAAATCCAGTAACGTTGCCTCGACGTGGGCGTGGCCATGATGGCCGTGGAGGGCAGGGGTTCCAAAGGTGGCGGTGGGAGGACCTTGAGATCCCCAGTGAGGGGATTCAACACAACATAGCTCTTGTTGCTGGTAATCCGCCCAAACATCAGTCCACCAGCACATGAAAGAAGATAGAAGCGAAGTTCTGGTAGTGGGTTTATCAAAATCCAATCCTTGTCTCTTCCTTGTCCAAAGGGATTGCATTTGGCGAGGCTACCATTGCACTCAAGGCCCAAAATAATGGGAGGACTTCGCTCACCACCTTTGAATCCAGAGTGGTATTTGTGATGGAGAGACTTAAACCTAGGCGAGTCTATGAGATCTTTCCACTGCTTGCACACTAATCTTACGCGAGTGTGTAGTAACCCTGCTGACAAACGCACCAGTACCTCCTCCTCGATTATTTGTAACAACGAGTAGTCCATAACTTTGCCCGAGTAAGAAAACGAAAATAGGTGAAGTTGCCCTAAGTGGAGAAGCAAAAAGGGCACACTTTAATGGTTGTTAAGAAAAAGGGACTGTAGAACCAAGGGAATATTCCATCTTCTTCCGGTAGTCAAGAAGTTCCAGAGGATTGTATGAATAAAAATGCTTGTTGTTAAGATCACCAAGAGGGAACATGCCTCAACTATGGTGGTGCTAAGGCATATCAACGAGAGGCTGTATTGTCGAGAAGGTAGAGACCAGTGTAAAAACCAAAACCCTTAGTAACCCTACTGCCAGGCTTTCACTGCCCTAACCAGGAACTAATCTAACCTTGCAATATTAGCAATAGGGTTGTTAAAAGTTTTGATTCTTGTGTTGGTCTCTTCCTTTCCAGACCACCCCTGTTCTAACAGTCGTGACCTAGTGCTGATGTCGGTTCAACAACATGGCAAAAAACTGTTGCAACTTGACTGTGGCCGGTCTCTGCAGGAATATCTCGATAATTGGCTCGCTGCATCACTTATCTCCACATTTCTAAAAAGCGAAGGCCACGCTTTCCTCACGCTGCTATTGATTACAGTGGAACATCGGCAGGTCTTTTTTTCCCCAAAATGTTTTTTTTTTCAATCATATTTTAGCAACTTGCAGCGGCAACATACATCGTGAAAGTCCAAGACGAATTCAGAGGGCTGCTGCAGGAACTTACAAGGTGGGAGTGGGCTTCCACAGAGGCCAGGATTGTTGGCGGAGGAGGAGGCTAGAAACTTGCGTGCGGCTCCTGGAAGCTCCCCGGGTAGCATATTGCTTGACAGATCCAGACCAGTCAGCTTCTTCAGCCTGGATAACTCGCTTGGGACAGCACCAGACAGATTGTTGGAATCCAAAGATAGGCTCATCAGGCTCATCAGCTGGAACAACTCGCTAGGAAGCCCACCAGACAGATTGTTTGATGACAAATCGAGAACCTCCAGACGGGTGAGCTTTGCTGATGCTCGCAGGGATGCGCGGGGCCTGACTCTATAGACGGGGCGGCTTTTTTGGTCTTTGGGGTTGACCCGGGCCGGAGACTGGTGAGTTAGTTGTCAAAAAAAGCAAGTGTCTTGAGCTTCACCAATCCACCCTGTGAAAGACAACACAACCAGGTTGGAAAGCTTCCCTAGAGAAGCTGGAATGGTACCGGAGAGACCAGTTTTGTCCCCTTCAAGGTGGGGATTTTCCGAACGAAACCGGGATAGTTCCGGTCACAAGCGGCACCGTGTTCATATACAGTTGCTCCGAGTTCTCGGAGACTGGGACACTTGTTGGTGCATACCATGGTACCTTTCATGAATCTCGAGTCAGGACGACCAAGGCCACACTTACGACTCCCCCGGTCTGATTGTTGCAACAGATGGCGTCCCAGTTGCAGCAGTTGGTGCCATGCCAGTGTTCCAAGTGATATCCTTGTCAGTGCTTCTTATCAGTGGTCGGATTTCCGTCACTTTCAGCCACAAATCAATATCCAAATGGCTTGTTCACGTTGTTCAAAACATGAGCACGTGATTCAGCAAACATCAGGAATCGCAATTGAAATGATAGCACTCTTCCAGTATGATATTGTATCCTAGTTTCATGTTGTGGATGAACAACTTTTAAATTCGAATTGGTGTAAGACAATGAACTAAAGTCAATAAAAACTGTGCTGGGGAGCTGCAACTAGACGGTAAGCCCCATGGGGAGAAGAAGCTTGTTAGTCTGCTTAGTCTGCTCAGCTTGGGACATGCCGAGGAGCTCCTTGTCGTGCTTCTGTAGCATCACCTGGCCACCCGTCACTCCTGTCGGCCACTTGACGCCAACCTCGTTCATCAAATGCGGGTATCGCGTCGCCCAACTCCCTCCACAGCAGCCCAGTCGAAGTGGGACATTGGTTGTCTATTTTTATTTTTTTCAAATAAATCTTAACAACAGTGCAGCGTTCACCGTGAAAATCCTAGAGCTGCGTCGAGAGGTTGCAATCATTTCACAGCTTACAAGGTGGAAGCGGGCTTCCACAGAGGAGGCGATTGTTGGCGAACGCAGAGGCTGGAAACTTGCGTGCGGCTTTGGGAAGCTCCCCGGAGAGCATATTGCCTGACAGATCCAGACCAGCCAGCTTCTTCAGGTGGAACAACTCGCTAGGAAGCCCACCAGACAGCTTATTCGACGACAAGTCGAGAACCTCCAGACGGGTGAGCTTGCCGATGCTCGCAGGGATATGACCGGTGAGCTGGTTGTGAGAAACAGAAAGTGTCTTGAGCTTTACCGATCCGAACAACGACGCCGGGAAAGAGCCTGTGAATGCGTTATACGACAAGTCAAGGTCCGTGAGAGATCTCAGCTTCCCAAAGTCCAAGGAGCTTATGCTGCCTGTCAAGCTGCTCTCGCGAAAGGTGAGTGACTGGAGATGCTGGAGCGAGCTGAGCTCGTGAGGAATGGAACCAGAAAGCTTATTCCCTGTGAAAGATAACAGAACAAGCTTGGAAAGCTTCCCCAGAGAAGCTGGAATGGGACCGGAAAGACCAGTTTTGTCCAGTACCAGTTCCTTCAAGGTGGGGATGTTTCCGACCGAAGTCGGGATACCTCCAGTCACAAGCGGCACCGTGTTCATGTACAGTTGCTCCAAGAAGGCGAGTTTGCCAAGTGAGTTCTCAGAGATGGTACCTTTCATGCGGTCGTAGTTGAATCTCGAGTCAGGACCACCAATGCCCTCGAAGGCCACACTTACGACTCGCCCGGTCTGATTGTTGCAACGGATTGCGTCCCAGTTGCAGCAGTCGGTGCCATGCCAGTGCTCCAAGTGGGACATACCTGCCTTGAAGGCCAGAAGAGCTTTCAGATCCTCCGGATGGCATTTCGGAGTAGCGGGATAAACACTTTCTAGCAGGATGACCGCCAAGAAGAAGAAACAAAAACAAGCTTGCTTCATCCTTGATGTTCCGCACAATGATCCAAGTGCTCAAGGGTCGAGTGTTTGTTATTAGTGGATCACGGATTTCCACAGCTGTTCAAAACATAAGCACGTGATCTGGCATGTGGTCGCATATTTCCAATGATCACTTTCAACCACAAATACATATTTAAATGGTTTGTTCAGGTTGTTCCAATACAATGTGATTCAGGGAATCCCAATCGAATAAGGCCAAAACTAAGATACAATATCACACTGAAAGAGTGCCATCAAGCTACAGTTTCAGAAATTGCAGCTGGAAGAACAACTTAGGTATTACATGCCTATTAATATATTTGTGACTGGGAAACAGGTTCTCAGGACTCAGCCCTATCTAATACAAACTAGCTCCTTAGTCTGCTGAGCTTGAGACATAGCAAGGAGATCACCTGGCCATTGGGCACTCTTCATGATGCCAACCTTATTCATGAAATATGTGATTGGAACAACGTGTTTAACACCTTCATGAGTACTTTGCTGTCTGGTTTTATGTATATAACTAATTGCAAGATTATGTGTAAAAAAATTGAATTTTGTGGTTTTGGGAATGGTTTTTGGAGTGTGGTAGTGAATATACCTAGAATAAATTTGAATATTCTAGGATATCCTACCATTTAATGGTTGTTATTCATTTAGATTAATCTTGTATTTATACTTTATAAACATGTTTATAATTTTTAAATTTTCCTAAACACTTCCTAGTATACTCTAGTTTATTCTACCATCTAATGGTCGATATTAAATAAGATTAATCTTGATGTTTAAAAATTATAAACATATTTATAGTTATAAACTTCTATTTGATTAATTAAATTATTAAATAGAAATAACACTAAACTAAGTGTTACTGCATGCAATGTCATGCTCTAGTTTGGGACCATAACAAAAATGGTTTTGCACATAACTTTTTTGTTAGTATGATTAATATCATATTTTGCAATTAGTCTATGAGTGGTTTCTAGTGTGATTTCAGGTATAGTTTAAAAGCATTTCTTTTATATGGTTCACCAATATAGATATAGTGCTTTTCTATACACCTAAATTTTAGTACAATTTATATATGTTGTTTCACATATTTTTATATATTTGGAAAGGTAGTGTAAGATAGGTCAGATTCTCCTGGCTTTTAATTATTTATTTCTCCCACATTTTATACGAAAAAAGTAGTTTATTGTACAATATCACTTGCTTATTTTCATTCTTACAAAAGCATATAAAAACTCACATAATTTTATAAACCAAAAACACACTTTATTATGTGTATTTGTGGCCACCACTTCTTCAGCCATGCTAGCAATGCTTATACTAGTGTGGATGTAAACTACAAAGCCATACAAATTAATCATAATTAATATAAATAAACTAGGAAACAACAAATCTCCTTTTTACTTGATATATCTTCTATTTGCTTTTTGTGGCAGGTTATTTTTCCACTTTTTGGTTTGTATGCCTTTTTCTTCTTCATTTATCATTTCATACTCCATTCTTTCATAATCATCATCGTTTTTTGGTATGGTATAGCAGCTTCTCGTCCTCATGTCTTTGCTACCGTATGATTCACTTTGGGTCTGCATAAAAAAGCAATGGAATAGTTACAAATATTGTAAAAAGGTCTAAAAAAAATACTTCTTTATTGGTTTTTTCATCGTCCTTTTCCTAGCAAAAAGTTAGTAAGCAAAAAATAACTAAGTTGAATGGCCCTTTTGCAACACTCAGGCCAATATAATGTCTAGCTTTTGAGAAACAAAATGCAAATTCAGAATGAGTGCGTACCTTTTTCTTCAGTGTCAAGCACACGTTTGAAATCCTGAAAAAGATATATAGAGAACTAGCCAACAATTCTGGATCTACAAGTAAAATTATCTACACTCACGCCTGTGCATATCACAAGTATCTCTATATCATAGGTATCTAGTCCTCTTTGCTGAAGGGGGTCAAGTCCACCCAGTCTAGTCTAAGGTCAAGGCATTGCAGCAAGAGAAGATGGAGCTCCTGGACAGGCTGCTGGTGCTGGAGGGATTGGCCCACAATCCATACCCTCCCTTCATTCGTCACCAATTTAATGCAAAACCATTAGGCATTGAAAGGCAGCAAAGCACATTCAGCGATAAGCAATTCTATTACGTGTGAGAACAAGTCAACATAGGTGGGGAGATGCTCACAGACATCTTCACCAATCCCTTAGGACGTGACAAAGTTTGTTTGGTGTGGTTTTGCGGGGAGTGTTAAAGCGGCAGCTTCGTGTAGAAGACCACTTCTTTGTCCTCAAGCTCGCCCTTGCACCCTTGAACACGTCCAGGAAGTTCCTGAAGACCTCGTGAGCAAGTCTTGCTGCCAACTTTGGGATTGGCTTCATCCGCTTCCATGCCTTCTCATCGAAGAAGGAAACACGCACAGTCTTTGACAAGGCTCACCACCTCTGCTAATGCCTTGCAGCTCTTGCAATCCGCGCGATACAAGGTCCATGTTGCCTTTACAAAGCCTCCCCGAGCTAACGTAGACCGTGATCTCACTTAAGGCTAGCTGCTATAAAAAAAAACAACAAACCCGAATTTGATTTTAGGTTTAGGGTTTTCGCGGTGGAAGATGCAAGAAGTGAAGATCGCGCAGCTCTGCCAGCGGCTGCTTAGGGCGCCCACCGGCCCATTGATCGGCCTCGACGTAGGCACGCGCTACATTGGCATCGCTGTGTCTGATTCAGAGTATCGCATTGCGCATCCTCACAGGTAAGCTAGATTTTGCTCTGTTCTTGGAAAATTTCCATGTTTTTCTCTGTGCTTTCCTAGTGTCATCGACATCAAAGGAGGACCCGCGGGCTATGCTTCGAATGTGCTCGGAACGCTGGTAGGCCTTGATTGATGGTTTGTTTCCCGCGTCTTTTCCAGCAATGTATACCCGCAGGTAAAGACGCTCTCAGCGCCGGGGCTCGTCATCGGCTATCCTCTCAGGATTACAGGATTTCAAGGCTACCAGGTAGTCTCCTTGCCTCGTCTTCTTGTCACCTTGAAAACTTGGTTGAGCTTTTCTACCAGGGTCCCTTGGTGGAACAATTTGTGAGAGAGCTCCAGCAGAACCAAATGCTCCAGGATAGCTGTTTCGTTTTCTGGGACGAGCGTCTTACATCCAGAGTATGTTTTGTTGTCTATATTTTCTTCATTGCATTCCCGGTTTTGCAGACAGTGGAAGGTGCTATTAGCTTCTTAAAACTGGAGCCTCGTCGAAGGAAACAGATTGTGGACAAGATGGCTGCGCTTTGCATTCTGCAAGTAATGCCTCCCATTTCTGGAAACACATTGACGATCTGATGCAACTCGTGTTTTTCTTTTTTTTGCAGAGCTGCCTTGACAATATGGCAAAAAACAAGGATCGCCATCTCCTGGTTTTGCAGCCTGTACAGACTACTCAAGACTGTCTGTAGGTTTTATCACTGGAACGCATTGCTTCAATGGTTACTCCCAGGTTTGTAGTCCGCTTATTTCCGGCAAAGCTGTGAGTGTGGACAGTTTTTTAGTCTTAATTCTCAAACCTCGATTGTTTTTTGCTGTCAAGTGTCAGGTGAAAACTGTTGTCGGAACTGACAGAAAGCCATTTGAGCTTAGCAAGGGGTAATTAGACTAAGCTTCAAGATTGTTATATTCGTTGCTTTGTTTCGTTGTCTTTCTGAATCAACAGGGACTTCTTGCCTTGCGTCAAGTGATCTGAAGCACGACAAATGCTGTTGCAGTTCTGAGCCTACAGAGCGCTGGCGTTGGGTGGGGTGGTTCATCTTTCATGGGTTCGCATTTTCTGACTTCCCAATTTATTTGTGGTTTCAGGATAGATCTGGAACAGCAGCAGTATGTAGAATGCATGGAGCGCAAGTTTGAAGACAATGGGTAGGCAGAGTATGCTGTTTCAGCTACTCTTCTCCTGCATACTTTTCTCTGGAGTCTCTGCTGAAATTGGTAAGCCTCTCCCGTCTTCCCTTGATCCGTTTGAAGTGACTAGGAGCTGTCCCTTCTCAGGTTCGCCTGTTGCTATACGCATTGCCTGTGGCTCTACCGAAAGCTCAACATCTCCAGACGGGAAGCTGTGGCTTAAAGATACAGGATACTCTGGAGGCAAAACAGCAATTATCAAGACGCGCAATGTGTTGGCTCCGCAGACAAGCACAGCTCGCTACTTTGAGATGTCAGATGGTCCCGAGAACTGCTACAACATCACAACTCAGAATGGCCACTACCATCTCAGATTCTTCTTCGCCTTTGGTAGTGCTGATAACTCCGATCTAGAGCCGCAGTTCGACGTCTCACTCGAGGGAACGCTCGTCTTCAGCTTGATAACTGGTTGGGGCGGATCCAGGGGACTGAGTTATCCAGAGGCTCTACTTTATCTTGAGGACGGTGCTGTCACAGCGTGCTTTCACAGCTCCGGTCACGGGAATCCTTCGATCTCGTCGTTCGAAATAAGCCAGATAGATGAGCAGGCTTATGCTCCTGGACGTTCGTGGAGCCGCCACGTCGTGCTCAAGGTGGTCAAAAGAGTTAGCTGCAGCGAGAAAAACTTAAGGGGGTATGAATCCAGAGCTGGCGCTAGTGTCTGGGGTGGGGACAGGTTCTGGGACTCGGATTTGGGCCTGGACAAAGGTCCTACAGATTCACTGACGACAACGGAAAGGATAAACAACACATCAGTCGCTCCAAACTTTTATCCGGAAAGTATATATCAGAGCGCGTCGATAACCAGCACGGGTGCAAGCGTGTCCTACAACATCCAGATAGAACCCAACCAGAATTACTCCTTGTGGTTCCATTTTGCTGAGATATCGTCCGGCATCGCAGCTAAAGAGCAGAGGGTGTTTGATATACTCGTGAACAGCCAGCTTATCTTCCCGGACGTAGATATCATCGGTCTTGCTGGAGCGAAGTTCACTGCTCTTGTGCTTAACAAGACGGTGTTTGTCGAAGGAAAAACTCTAGTTATTACTTTCAGGCCGGTCCAAGGATCAATATTGGTGAACGCTTTCGAAGTCTACCAACTCGTCAGAATGGAGTACACGACTGATCCAAAAGAAGGTACCAACGTTTTCTCTTCTGGATTCTGGTTTTCACATCTTGTTCTTTTCTTTGTTTCTTAGTTTGGGCTTTACAAGCTCTTAAGAACTCCTTAGCTCTCCCGCCAAGAGTGGGATGGAATGGGGATCCCTGTGTACCACAGGAGCATCCATGGAATGGGATTAACTGCGGCTTTCATTTCGACAAAGGAGGCTGGTTTATAGATGGATTGTAAGTTTTCAAATTTGAGTTTTGTATTTAACAGACATGGTGTTCAGGGACCTTGACAATCAAGGACTGAAGGGACATATTGCGAAGGACATTTCCTACTTAACGAACTTGCAAAGCATGTAAATGACACTGGAGCTGCGCGTCCTCATTCTCTAATCCTTTTTTCTCTTCTTTGTATCTCCAGAAACATCAGCGGAAACAGCCTCTATGGACAAATTCCACCCGAGTTTGGGAATCTTACGAACCTTGTCGTGTTGTAAGTACTCGCTTGAGTTTTTCGTTGTCTCTGGAGCTGTGCTCGATAGCTCTGCAGGGATTTGGCATACAACGCCTTGAATGGATCGATTCCGGAAACATTTGGCAATCTTCCTCGACTGAAAAAGCTGTAAGAGCTCCGGTTTTAGGCTGTGCTTGCTAACATTTAGCCTTTGAATACCAAGCAGGTACCTCAATGGAAATCGTTTGAGTGGTGCCGTCCCGGGGATTCTTCTTGCTGGTCCAATGCACGGCGCGAGTTTCAAGTAAGCTTTTAAAGTCTTTCCAACTTGGATTTTTCCCGAGCAAACTTTTTCGCAGCTTCTCAGACAATCCCGGTCTTTGTGGTATACCCGGTGTTCGAAGTTGCGGCTTTGTACTCGCTTCTGGAGCTAAAGTTGGGATCGCATTTGGAGCGTTCATCTTCGCTATGATCGCAGTAACCTGTGGATTCTGCCTGTGGAAGAGAAGACAAAACATTGCCCGCTCTCAAAGAATCACAACAAGTAAGCCTAACCTCTCCTGTTCTTGCGAGCTAAACACCTCATTCTTATTTTTTCTCTCTAGCACGGAGCGCTGCTTACGCGAAATCGAGAACGCAATTTACCAAAGATCTCCAACTCGCGAGAATGCACGATCTAGGCAGTCCGTACAGGGAGCGGGATCCGTACAGGGAGGACGAGCCAATCTAAGCCGTCCGCTAAAACCTTCCACGTGTCAAACTCCTAGTTGCAGACGTGTTCAAATTGGACACCACTTGTGCCACGTGACTTTGTACGGTGGATGGCTCGCCACGTGGCAGTAAAGGTTCCTAGATTTGCGGAAGAAAAGGGTCAAAGTATTCTATTGTATTTCATTTGAATCCTTCGACCAAGGTAGGTTTTTTCTGGCGGTGGTCGGTATTTCTCCTATCGATCGATTTCTAGCGAGCGATCCTATCGATTTCTAGTAGGGGAAGGAAAAAGAATGAGGGAATTACAAGGCGATGGGGCCGTGGGGATCCGCCAGTGCTTTAGAGGATGCTGCTATAGCGAGAGCATTCCACTGGCGGTGTCAAGATCGAGCATCAAGCTCAACGAGGAAATCGCCCGCGGTTCGTTTTAATTATTTTCTCCCTTTCCTTTTCTCCTTTTTTGATTGACGAAGAATCCCAGGTGCCGAGAGCGTCGTCTATGACGCCAGGCTGAATGAAAAGATCGTCGCAGCGAAGAAACCTCGCCTGTCCACGGCGGATGATCTCGATCGATTCCACACGGAATTGCAGCTTCTAACGTAACGTAGAATCCACACTTGTGACTAAGATCTTTATTTCCTTGCTTTGTTCTTCCAGGAAGCTAAAGCATCCAAGAATTTCTACGCTGCTTGCGGCTCATGCGCACCCTCCAGATTATCTCTTCCTGTTCAAGTTCTATGAGCATGGAAATCTCTTCCATGCTCTCCACGCTCGAGAAGTTAACTTCACTACACAACAGATGCTTAAGATCACGATCCAGCTTGGTGAGTTTTCTTTCCATTTTAATTTTTTTTTTTCTTCTTCTGATTTGGTCGAGCTCAAGTGATTTCCTTACAGCCAGTGCGTTGGAATATCTTCATTGTCATGGAATTGTGCACAGAGATGTAAAGCCAGCCAACATTCTTGTAAGTTTTTCTGCTAGCTAAACGTCTAGTAAACTTACCTTTCGTTTTGCACTAGCTTGACAACAACTGGGACGCACATCTCTCAGATTTTGGCCTTGCGTGCTACGTAGACGATTTGAAACGCCTGGACTCGACGAACTGGAAGTCGCAAGGAAAGCCAACTGGAGGCTTCCACAAGAAGAACATGGTCGGCACACTTTTATACATGGCTCCGGAAGTTCTCAACAAGGAAACTCAAACCACGAAGTCAGATGTTTATGCTTTTGCCATCACAGTCAAGTAAGCACTCGTAAATTCTAGATTTCTTCTTGAAGCTAATAGTTTTGTTTCGAACAGCGAGCTCTTCACTGGTGTAGTACCTTACACCGACAGAAAGACTGAAGCCCAGGCACACACAGTTTTGGAGATGAATTACACCGAGCAGCAACTTTCGGCCGCTATAACTTCCGAGGGCCTCAGGCCTGTTCTTGCGAGCGAGGCAAACGGCTGTCCCGTCGCACTCTCATCTCTGATAGAGCAGTCATGGCATCGTGATCCTTCTCGGCGGCCTTCTTTCGAGATTATCGTTGAGAGGCTCCAGCAAATGCTCTCGTCGCTGGAAGAAGTTCCATCGCAGGAATTCACGGTGAAAAAGCCTCCGAAGACTTCGATCCCGATGGAGAACATAGACTGGGCTGCGAGAGCACAGGATCACTGCGAGGATACCAGTGAAGTTGCTCAGCTTTGCCAGGAGTTTCGTTCCAGGGATTTGGTGTATACGCCAACTTTATCTTGGGGGATATTTCGTACGCGGGGTGGACGAGAGACAATGGAGGACAGGCATTTTTTGTTGCCAAATTTCAGTGGCTCCAAGGACATCCATGCATTCGGAGTTTTTGACGGGCACAGAGGTAAGTTTCTCTGCTAATCTTTTTTCATGTGTGAAAATTCATTCTTTTATATCAGGCTATGAAGCAGCTGAGTTTGCGTCTCGCGCAGTTCCTAGCTTTTTGCGGGGCTCATCGTCCAAGTAAGATTATCGCAGTGCACGGTTTTCTAGCTCTTTTTTTCTAACGAGCGTATATTTGCTGTAGGCCCGAAGAGGCACTGTCTCTAGCTTTTACGAGGACAGACTCGGCCTTCCAGTTTGAGGTTGAGAGCGAGAGAGGCTCGAGAGAGAACTGGAATCCAGGATGCACTGCTCTAACAGCATTGTTGATCAACGACAGAGTTTTTGTGGCCAACGCTGGAGACTGTCGAGCTCTGTTGTGTCGTGACGGCCAGCCGTTTCCTCTAAGCAAGGATCATCTTGCTAGTGATCCGATCGAGAGAACCCGAGTCGTAAACTCTGGTGGATCAGTGCAATGGCAAGTTGATACGTGGCGAGTTGGCTCTGCAGGACTCCAGGTAAGATTGAAGAAACGGGACTGCTCGGATAGATTGTCATGACAATTTTACGTTTATCAGGTGACTCGATCAATTGGTGATAACGATCTTAAACCAGCAGTGACTGCCAAGCCGGATATCACTGTGAGCTCCTTGTCAGCTGACGACGAATTCCTGGTAAGACAAGATAGCAATCTTCGTTTCAATGATAAAACCATTGCTTGAACTTCGATTTCAGGTGATGGCTACTGATGGACTATGGGACACTGTAAGCAACGAGCTTGCAATATCACTGATCAGGGACACAGTTAAAGACCCAGCAATGTGTGCGAAGAGGCTAGCCACGGAGGCTGTGGAGAGAGGAAGCCGGGACAACATAACAGTCATCGTGATCTTTCTACGTCCAGTTTCCACAATCGAGAGAATATATTAAGCTAGGAGAACATGGAAAAGTTCTTGACACCGGGTCCTCGACAATTCCAGGGCCAAATTCAACACTTGGATGCTGCTTCGGTCCAAGCCTATAAAGCTCCCAAATGTAACACTTGTAAGCAAGCTAAAAGCATTGACAATTAAAGAGCTGAATCTAGCTGACATCAGAAAAACATGTATATTGCGCAGAGGCTCATCACACTAATAAATTAAAGATATTTAATTATTGACTGGGTAAATCCAAGTAGAATAAATTTTTATGTTATTCTATATATTTAGTGATGGTTATCATCCACCACTTTTATAATTTCTAGAATATTATTTTTGATTTTTATAGTATCTTGGTTTGACATATAAAGTAAATTTAATACCTAACCCAGTTTTTGTGCAATATTTTTGTTTCCAAAATAAAATATTCACTTTGTCTATGATATCTTTTTCTTCTACCACCATAATCACATAACATAATTGTACACCAGGAGTTGAATAAATAAAACTCTTAATAGCATAGATTGTAGATATAAACAGAAAAAATAATTGAAATACAAATGTATCCTATCCTACTAGTACTATAGCAATAGTGTATAGTGTATTGAAAATAACGCTAATACACAATCCTACTAGTACTATAGTGATTTCGATACACTATTCGCAAATTCAATTGAAATATTAAAATCACATTTAATTTGTATTTTGTATTAAGCATAAATTTTGATGAAAAAAGAAAGTGGTAAAGTAACTTTTACTTTTGATGTGGTTATTTTTTTTATACTTTATCTACTTTTAGACTTTAATAACAATGACATTTTAAACCACATTTTTTGCAAATCTGACACTAAATTGAAGCGTGTTTTCATTTGATCATGCCACATTTTCTACACTTTTGAAGCTTTCTAGCTGACTCTCATACTCCATCCTCGGCCTGTACCACCACGACCAAAACAAATAGTTCACGAAGTTGATGGCTCCCATGGCAGCCAGGAGCCAGTAGAAGCTGTGGAGCCGCCCCCGGTTCATGTTCTCGGGAAGCCAGTCGGGCTTGGTTCGAGCGTTGACAAGCGACACAATGACACTGCTCAGAAAGTATCCGAATGAGAAGGAGACGTTGACAAGAGAGATCCCCATGGCTCGCATGTTTTCAGGAGATTCGGTGTAGAAGAAATCCAGGAGCCCCGCCACCGTGAAAAGCTCACCGATTCCAAACACGAGAAATTGGAAGGCCATCCAGAGGGCGTTCATTGGAAGAACAGCCGCTGGATTGTCAAGCGCATTGTTTTCGCGGGCAACTTTGAGCCGCTTGGTCTCGACAATCGCCGCGACGACCATAGAGAGTGTGCAAATAACAAGCCCGATCCCAACTCTCTGAAGGTGGCTAATGCCGCGGTCGTTCCCGGTGATCTTGCGTAGAAACGGCACCAAAAGCTGGTCGTAGAGCGGCATCAGTAAGAGGATTGCTAGAACCGGGAAGACTGCGAGCGATGCCAGGGGCATCACGAAGTGTTTGCCAATCTTACGCTCGAGCGTGGCAGCTTGCAGCAGGGTGAAGGTCTGGAGCTGGGAGAGAATGCAGCTGACGATGATGGTGCAAGCGAAGATTGGGAGTATGTTGAGCACTGCCTTGACTTCCTCGATCTGCGTGACAGAGCACAGCTTCCAGCGGGAGTGCTTCTCCTCGTCGTTTGTTCTGATGGCAGCTCTGTCAAGGAACCTTTTGAAAAGTTCATGCATGCAAAAGGTGGTGAGCAATGAAAGTTCTTTCCAAATCAGCAAATACTTACAAGAACTGGTTCGTGTGAGGGAGATGCTGCAAGTCTTCGATGGGCTGGTGGAGCTCTTCGACGGAATCAGGAGACTTGAGCTTCCACTTCCTGGCCGCTGCTACGAAAACCATGGCGATGCCGGTGATGGGGCTTCCTTTGCGTTCTTTTGCTCGGTAAGGCATGCCCATACAGACGACGAAGATGGAAACGGCCAAGACGATTGCCGGGATTCCAAATCCCCATGCAGCGCTTACCTGCTCCTGGGCGTAGGAGATCACAGTGACTGCTGGAAACGCGCCGATGCAAGTGCTGAAGAGGAACCAGTTGAAGTAGCTGAGCAGCTGCTTCTTCTGCTGCGGATCGTTCTCGTTGAACTGCACGGCCCCCAGAGTTGGAGCATTTGGCTTGATGTTTGCGAGGCCAACCGCAAGAATGTATAGCCCAAAGTAGAAGATGGCTGTTTGTTTCCCTGTTGGCCGGACGCAGCTTGGATCGAAGAGTGGACATGGAGGAGGGCTCAAGGCTGGCACTGCTGCTGAGATTGTCAATATGACACTTCCCTGGAATGGAGAAAAGAAAGTTTTAGAGATGATCATCTTTGTTAGCTAAACTTTGCGCAGCTTACAATCGTTCCAAGTATTTCTCCTATGATGATTCCTGTGAATTGGGAAATGTAGACGTCGGAGAGGTATCCACCGGCGATGGTGAGCAGCGTTGCCGTTCCGGAGAAGTCGCACAGGAGTTTGGCTCCATCGGCTGGGGAGTAATGCAGGTTGAAGATTGCGTAAGTCGATAAGTTGAGTGCCAGTGTCAAGTAGACCATGCTTTGGAGTGCTTCCGTTCCTGGAATTGAAAAACATGAGAATGCATATGTTTTGAGATCTGGATCTTTTCGTTTGTGTGTACCAAAAACGTAAGGAGCTGCCTTCCATCCTCGGAATGTGGTACTTTTATCCATTTTGGAAAGGGATTCCTTAAGAAAAGTGTGAGAACTTTATGAGAATTCTGAGAAGTCTCACTTGGGAGAGGAGGCGTTGCAAACTCACAACTCCTCCTAATGTCCAGATGGTAATTTGCTCATTTTATCATATAAAAGAGACATGTTTCTCATTGTTTCTTATTGCTTTCATTGCTATTTCCGCTTGCTGGTTGACATTTGGCTTCTTGGTTAGCTTAAAAAAGAATAGCATTGAGGATGCGACAATACTATATTGATACCGGTGAAAAATATTAATAGCGCCACCTTTGTTTTCTACTCCTTTGTCTTGCCACAAGAGCATGTTTCCAAAAAAGTTATTGATTCTCCGAGCTCATAACATCCAAATCCTGATTCTCCTTGTTTCGCAGCTCCCCGTCCGCAAGTTCTCTCCTCCGATACCACAACGCCCAAAAGACGTAGTTGATCAAGTTGGCGGTGCTAAGACACGCCAAGAGCCAGTAGAAATCGCGAAGCCTGCTCCTGTTAAGATTGTCTGGCAGCCAACCTTCGCCACCTTTCCTACGTGTGCATGCGTTCACGATGGAGACGAGCAAGGAGCTCATGAAGTAGCCAATGGCGATGGAAACGTACGCCAGCGATGTCGCCATGCTCTTGAGCCCGGCCGGAGATTCACTGTAGAAGAATTCCTGGAGGCCCACGAACGTGAACATGTCCGCGATGCCAAACGTCACGTACTGCAGTCCAAGCCAGCAGATGCTCATGGGAATAATCTCGGCTGGACGATCCAGAAGCCTGCTCGCTGTTGCTACGCGGATCCTCCTCTCCTCCACCAGAGCTGCGATGGCCATGGAGGAAACCGCGAGCAGCAGTCCAACCCCGATTCTCTGGAGGTGCGTGATGCCGTGCTCGTGTCCTGTTGCTCGTCGGATCACCGGGACGATGAGCCTGTCGTAGATCGGAACCAAAACCACCATGATCGCCAGCGGGAAAAACGGCAGCGATGCCGGCGGGATCTCGAACTTGTGCGTGACTTTTCGATCCATGGTCTTGCCTTGGGCCAGGGAGAATGTCTGGAGCTGGCCCAGCACGCAGTTCATCATGATGGTGCTCGCGAAAACGGGTATAATCCTCAGCACGATCTTGGCTTCCTCGACTTGTGTCACTGTGCATAGGTTCCACGGGATTGTGTCGTTTGTCATGGCTTTCGTGTGGACTGCTGCTCTGTCCAAGAATCTGGAAACACAGACAAAAAAGCTGGTCAGTTCTATTCGCCAATACTTGATCGTTGAAAACACTTACTTGAACTGTGGAGTGCGTTGAATATAATTGTCGACTTTGTCTCCAGATTCTTCATCCTGAATCGTCTCGTTGCTATCCAAAGGCACTGCCACTCTCCAGTTGTATAGAGCCGCTACGAAAACTCGGGCAACACTGAGCAGTGGATTCTTTCCCAGGGATGTTCTTCGGTAGAACTTGCGACCGGAAACGAAGAAAATGGTCGCCAGCAGCACTGTGCCGAGAGCTATGGCGTAGCCGCATTGGCGAGAGACGTTGTCCTGGACGTAGACGAGCGCGGTGACAGCAACGATGGCTCCCAAGCAAAAAGCGACGAAAGCACAGTTGAAGTAAGTCGATATCTCTCTTTTCTCTTTCGAGTTGGCCGTGCTGTCGAATTGATCCGCGCCGATTGCTGCTAGATTGCTCTTGACAGCTCCACTCCCAATCGCGACGAGGTAGAGTCCTAGGAAAAGAACCAGCTTTCCTGTGGCACTCGCCTCCTGGCATTCTGGACTGAGTAACGGACATGGAGGCGGCCGCAGCGCGGGAATCGAAGACGAAAGTGTCAAGAATGTAAATCCCTGTCCAGTAAAACATAAAAGATAAGAACAAGTAAAAGAAAGAGAACTCTCCTGCTTACCACAGATGCTATCGCTGCTCCAGTGCTGATTGTCCAGAACTTGCTCAAGCAGACGTCAGACAGAAATCCTCCCAGCAGAGTGAGAAGAAAAGAAGTTCCCATGAAATTGGTAACCGCGTTGGCCGCATCGGTAATGGAGAAGTGCATCGTGGTAAACATGTATGGAAACAAGTTTATCCCGACCGAAAGGAAGGCCATGTTTTCCAGTCCAATAGCAGCTGAAAGAAGAAAAACCAGAAACTACCATCAGTAGGAGCAGAGAAAACAGAAGTTCATACCGAAGATAAAAGGCGCGGACTTCCATCCTTGGGAAGCAAAGTTGGGATTCACAGAAGACATAGCTCTGGACTCGAAGTGTGATGTTCTCTTGTGACGAGCAAAAGAGAAGGCAGCGCCTCCGGTTTATATCGAGCAAACTCATGGCGGATAATACGCAGAGATGATCGTATCATTTTTCTCTACAGCACGCATTAAGGATATCACTCCCTGGAAATCGGGTACGTTGTTTCAGCCCCATTTGTGTGGTCGGTTGCGACTACTCCAGTGCGGCGCTCAGAAATGATTGCAAAGGCTGGCTGCACGTTCCGAATGGGAAATCTCAAGTCAGACCAGTGGGCTTCAATTTGATTCACAAATATTCTTTCCATTTCTTTTTTCCTTCCTGCAGCCAAAGGACAATAATTATCAGCGAAGAGGCACAGGAATGCACGGGAAAAAGTGGCACCTCGTGGATGCAGTAACACTCAATTATTCGTTGGTTTTGTTGGGAAGGCCCGTTCTTTCTACGAGTCGACTTTTCCTTCCAGCTACAAAGTGAACATAGAAACCAGTGAGCTTTCAAGCACGAAAGAGAAGATTCAAGCTCCCTGGATGATGACAAGATTCGTTCTCGAGTGGAAGGCTTGGACAGGGAACTCTATTTTGCGGATTTACGTCATTGTTCTTTTCTTTTCCTCTTGTCAGACTTGCCTATCTACACTCCCCGGAGCAATATGCCAATCGAATGGCAGTCCAGCCGAGATGCTGGCCGCATGGCTGCTCCCACTTTCCGCTATGCTCGTCCGGTTGTATCTAAACGTCTTGGTGAGATATCCCCCCCATAAGTATTGTACAAAGCCCCTGAAACGAGTCCAGTATTGTTTTATCAGGTACCACTTCCATTCTTTTTTACTCACCAGACTATGATTGATACTGCAATCACTCCCATGAAGAGTCCCGCTGTGAGCCGTGAGTTATAAAACTTTATCCACCTGCGAGGAGGGTGATCGCATCAGACGGAAAAAAAGGTAAATACACCCACCCAATCGGGATCAAACTGAAAAGGAAGGACAGCACCCCTGTTAAAAGAGAAAACGTCACAAAATACTAACTGGAGTTTAAAGGCCTACCCCATGCAAAGAACTGGAAAGCTCTCTTCCAGTCATCTTCACACCTGCAAATTGCAAAAGAAAACAGATGACGAAACAAAAAAAAAAATGCTGGAAACGAAGAAGAGAGAAAGACCAACCTAATCTCCCAAAACGCTTCGAAAGTTCTTCGAGGAGACGGTGGCTTGTCTCCAGTCCTGTAAGACTTCACAAAGTCACGGCACTTGAACATGAACTCCTCTTCGGCCTCTTCGTTCACGTATGATTTGCCGTTCTTTAGTATGCTCCCCAAGATCAAAGTACAAGTCACCATTGATATCGTCATGAGACCAACCTAAACGAGACCATCAAAGTTAAAGCTATAAAAGTACGAGTGATGTGAAATGAAAAACTCACAGCGATCGCAGTCAATACACCATAAAACGCGATCCAAACCTGTTGAAACACGGAAGCAAGAACTTCATATCTAGAGCGCGAGAGAGAAAAAAACTTACAGTTAAAACTGGATCTGGAGCTATGGTGAATTGTGTTAGAGTTACTACAGCAAAACCAGCAAACAAGGCTGCCAGATTGGAGATCGCTTTAAGCTGCTCGGACTTTTCTTCCACGTCCCTACGATTTTTCTCCACGAACCTATAAGGCAAGAGAAGAATCAAAACCGAGAGCAAGGAAAGAAAACTTGATCAAAGGAAGACTCCACACTACAACAATACAAATGAATGAGAGGATTTCACTCACCTCGTCCACAGGTAGCGCGCATTCTCCACATGCCGCTGCTCCATATCCTCATCCCTCCATCTGCGGCACTCTTTCATCGAAGCACATCAAGAAACATGAAAAAATCTCTCCAGACACAGCTCCAGGATTTCTCACCTCTGCTCGGCCTCGCGCATAGCCCGCTCTTGATTCCTACACTTGCGCTCCTCGGCCCGGTACTCGAGATCCTCGGCCCTCCACACTCTGTCCTCGGACCGCCAGCGCCGATCCTCCTCTCGCCATGTCCGCGACATGCTCGTGTCGAATGCCGTGAGCACCACCTGTGCTACGTCCAGCGCCATCGCCCGATCGATCGATCGATCGAGGATCCGAACCCTAAACCTCGAAATACTTTTTACATGGCGATTTGACTCTATTTTGAAATATAGGGTTCTGCTTCGTGGGCAAATCTAGAGCGTCCAATCACAGAGTCGTGGGCTCCTCGACTATGAGAGCTCACAATCCCTTTGCGATTGCGATCCAAGCAGCGCCATGGATGCGCCCCAGGAGCATGAAGAGCCGCCCAAGGAGCCAATTCCGCAGTGCCCGCTGCTATCGCCCTATGAGCTGGGCAAATTCAAGCTCAATCACAGGTAACATTTCTTCTCCATCGCTCCAATTCTTCTGTTCTAGCGTTGATCTTCGTCGTCTAGGGTCGTTCTCGCGCCACTGACGAGATGCCGGTCCTATGGATCCATACCGCAGCCTCACGCCGCCACATACTACGCTCAAAGGGCGACTCAAGGAGGACTTCTCATCGCTGAGGCCACTGCGGTGTCTCCCACGGGATTTGGGTGAGAAAACGTGCATGTTCTTCGCGGATTTGACCTCTTTTCTCGGATAGATTTCCTTGCACGCCAGGGGTTTTCTCCGAGGAGCAAGTGGAGGCATGGAAACCGATTGTCAAGGCAGTGCATGACAAAGGGGGCATATTTTTCTTGCAGATATGGCATGTTGGAAGAGTTTCACATACATGTAACCTCTCTCTCTCTCTCTCTCTCTCTCTCTCTCTCTCTCTCTCTCTGTGTGTGTGTGTGTGATGTTTCTAACTCTTTTTCTTTGGCCTTTGCGGCGTCTTCCAGCATATCAGCCTCACGGAGAAGCTCCTCTTTCTTCTTCCAACAAGATAGCTACGGGCAAATTGACACTTCCTTCGGGAGAAGAGAAGAGCTACTCAACTCCGAGAGCTTTGGAAACACACGAAGTTCGTGCAATCGTGCAGGACTTTCGCTTGGCTGCACGAAACGCTATAAGCGCAGGTGTTAAACTATGCTTCTTTCTTTCTAGTTTCATGGGCTAACGAAAAACTGGGTGTAGGCTTTGATGGTGTTGAGATCCATGGGGCTCACGGCTATCTGATCGACCAATTCCTGAAAAATGGTGTCAACGATAGAACGGATGAGTATGGTGGTTCTTTCGAGAATCGCTGCCGGTTTGCTCTCGAGATCGTAGAAGCCATCTCCAAAGAGATTGGCTCGGACAGGGTCGGGATACGTCTCTCACCATTCTCAAACCACTCTGGCTGTGTGGATTCCAACCCGCAGGAGCTCGGCCTCTACTTGATCCAGGCTCTAAACAGCGCCAACCTCGTCTACGTCCACTTGGTTGAGCCAAGAGTGAACTTTGGCTGTCCGAATGATGCACACACACTCTGGCCGATAGTACGAGCTTACAAGGGGAAGGTTTTGATCGCCGGTGGATACAACAGGGAGGATGGAAATGAGGCACTGAGAGCCGAGAAGGCTTCCATGGTTGTCTATGGCAGACATTTCCTGGCGAATCCAGACTTGGTGAAACGATTCAAGCTTAAGGCACCACTAAACAAGTATGATCGCCGGACTTTCTACATCCAAGATCCTGTGGTTGGATACACTGACTATCCTTTCCTTGAAGATTAAGAAAATGATAGCTAATAAAAGTATTAGTTGGAGATAAAACATGTTTTAAAAAAATAGAAGATTCTCTTGCAATAGGGAGCAATTTAGCCTTGCATCAACCATGGCTTACGAACTGATCCAGATGCACGTTTGATCTCCTATATTATTAACAACAATATGCCCCGATGGCTCAATGCACATAACATAGAGAAGACCACACCCACGCCCACAATTCTTGTTATTGCTCCACATAACCTTTCGATTTTCATCATAAACAACCAGGTTGCCATCCACTTGTAGCCTCAGGTAACATCCTCTCCCCCAGTTTTGCGTGTTGGTTGCCCACACCACCTGATTCCCAAGGTATAAAACAAGGTTGCAATCTCTTTGCATTCGGAGAAAATAGACTCCATCGGCCGATTCAAGATAGCCATCAGATGTCTGAATCCTCGCCCCCACTCAACATGCAGGACTTATAAACCCAACAGTCTGGTATGTGCTCATCATCGTCGCCAGGACCATCCAAAATCTCCGGAACACTCTCGAGTCGTAAATAATCAATGCTTTTTGTACGATTTGCATGGTCGTGAGCTAGTATCTTAACAGATTCTGAATCAGATTCTTCATGGACAATGTACCTGATCGAGAGCCTCTCGTGAATAATCTCCATGGAAGCATAATTTAGCTTTGTCATCTGAAGGTCAGTAAGAACATGGTAGAGATTCATGAGGCCCATCATCAGCCTTGTGCCGGGCCTCTGGACAATCCCCAGTGAGGGGAAGATGCTACACATGAGAAGCTCACCAAAAAGATTCCTCCACGTCTCGGCTATACCGACGGTTATGGAGACTAGACGGCCTTCGACCTCCAGAGTGTGATCTCCGAATGTAATTCCAGCTGAATACGTCTCGACCCTGGAGATTCTCATGATGAGCTCCACAATCTTGCGGAAGATCACTGCCCGGCTAGAAGCAAGGATGCTTTGGGGGCCATGCGGCCGAACTATCAAAGAAACACCAGTCGAGAGAATTGACACCATAAGAGCAGCAACAATGAAGGTGGCGATTTTCATTCTCTTCTGATCCCGACTTTGTACGATTGAAGAGAGAAGCGTTGCAGCCATTTTTATTTTGACCGCTCTTGCCATTTCTAAGCGTCAAATGTGCGGATATACGTTTATTTGCCAGGAAAGTCAAAGTCTACATGAGTTTCTTGACAGAGCGGTTCTTCTAAGCAAGGAGACAACTATTCATGAACTTCTTTGTTTTGTCTGTCTGCCATAAACGAAGTGGGTTTGGGGGAAGCATTTTTGCTCTTCAGTGTGAATCATCTCGTGCTCCAGCGAACGAACGAGCAGAACGATTGATCGATCCATGTCCGGGCTTGGAGGTCATGTTTCTTTTGCTTTCTCTATTCCATTGTTTTGATCATCTTTCTTGGCTTCTTTCCATTTCTAATTTCATCTTTGCTTTGTTTTACTTCCACATTTGTCGGCTCTTGCAAATTCCTGCATGGATTCAAGCTGCTCATTGCATTTGATCCGTACTTGGTGAGAAAGCTCAAACACCATTTGCAAGACCGCGCAGGCATTAGTTGATACAATTGGGGCAAACGCCCCCTGCGTTCTCGCTTGGCAGAGCCTACTGCGATCCTCCATGGTCGCTTGCCTAGATTCGATAGATTCTAGCAGAGATAAAGATATTCCACTATCAAGGATATTCTCCAGAGATCGTCTTGAGCTGGGGATTGCCCTCACCCCAACATCTTTCTTTCTGAATCCTGGCATCAATTTCTTAAAATCTCTCAGGGGAGCTGGCTGGATCAAGACTGGAGCAATCGTGACGCGATGTTGCGATGATCCTCGGTGGTGGCTCATGACCAAATCCTAATTAAAAGATGGTGTCAACCATAGAACGGACGAGTATGCTGCTTTGCTCTCAAGATTGTGCCAAAGAGATTGGCTGGGACACAGGCTCACAAGGATTCCAACCCCCGGTGGATACAAGAGGAAATGGAAATGAGGCACTGAGGCCTCATTTTCATTCCCTTGGTGAAACGAAGCATAGTGGAATAGGCCTAAATAAAAGTGGAGATGAACTGTTAATCTCTGGTTTCTAAATCTTTGCAACGACTTATGAACTGATCCAGATGCACGTTTGATGTCCTATGTCATTCACAACAATATGCCCTGATGGCTCAACACACATAGCATAGAGAAGACCGCACCCACGCCCACAATTCTTATTGTTGCTCCACATAGCCTCCCCATTCTCATCATAAACAACCAGGTTGCCATCCCCTTGTAGCCTCAGGTGACACCCTTTCCCCAAGTTTTGCGTGTTGCTTGCCCACACTGCCTGATTCCCAAGATATAAAACAAGGTTGCAATCTCTTTGCATTCGGAGAAAATAGACTCCATCGGCCGATTCAAGATAGCCATCAGTGTCGATGCGTGAGATGTCTGAATCCTCGCCCCCACTCACCATGCATGACTTATAAACCCAACAGTCTGGTATGTGCTCATCATCGTCGCCAGGACCATCCAAAAGCTCCGGAACACTCTCGAGTCGTAAATAATCAGCGCTTTTTGTGCGATTTACATGGTAGTGATCTAGTATCCTAACAGATTCTGAATCAGATTCTTCAAGGACAGTGTACCTGATCGAGAGCCTCTCGTGAATAATCTCCATGGAAGCATAGTTTTCCTTTGTTAATTCTAGATCGGCAAGAACATGGTAGAGCTTCATGAAGCCCATCATCAGCCTTGTGCCGGGTTTCTGGATAATTCCCAGTGAGGGAAAGATGCTACACATGAGAAGCTCGCCAAAAAGACTCCTCCATGTCTCGGCTACACTGACGGTTATGGAGACTAGACGGCCTTCGACTTGTAGAGTGAGATCTCCAATTGATATTCCAGCTGAATATGTATGGACCCTGGAGACTTCTTCCATGATGACTTCCACAATCTTGCGGAAGATCACTGCCCGGCTAGCAGAAAGAATGCTTTGGGGACCATGCCGACGAAGGATCAAAGATCCAACACCCATTGAGAGGATTGCCAAAACAAGAGCAGCAGTAACGAAAGCAGTGATTTTCATTTTTTTTTTTTTCTGATCCCGGATTGCATGAAAGACGAGAGAAGCCCCAGTCATTTTTATTGTCACCTCTCTTGTCTTGATTTATTCAAATGTGCGGATATACTTTTATTCTGCCAGGAAAGTCAATAATTAATAAAAAGCAAAGAAAGAAATTAGTCAGGTGCGTAAAAGTCAAGGAAGGAAAACTTCAAGGTTAGAGATATTTTTCCTCCAATTTGTCAGTTTTAATCTGGTTCCCGGCCAAGTGCTGGAAGAGGACGAGGCCAATGTCTATAACCATGGTGTTCAACCATGAAAACTGACCTTGGAGTTCGTTTCTTTTCAAGAGGTTGATATATACATGGATTTGAACTGAGCTTTCCAAATCAAAATATCAACCACCATGGCTTGGGACCTTAATTTCAACAAATGACTGTAGCAAACATGAAATTGTCAAATTGTAGCTACACCAAACATGAAACTTTTAGGAGATTATCTAGCCATACATATATCTGGGTATTGATCTTGTCATGGACTAATTATGGCGACCACCACTATGATCATCTTCTCGAGTGTTTTTTCATGCTTGATCATTGCAGTGGAGTGGATTTTATGGCGCGATAGAAATCTTCCGGCTGGTCCATTCTTGGCGTCTTATAAGATGCCTCCTCTCACTCCGTCAACCCATTCATCGCTACTTCGCAAAGCTTGGAGAGAAGTATGGCCCCCTTGTCTACCTCAGGGCTGGAACGCTCTCTTTGGTGGTGGTAAGAAACTCCGAGATGGCGAGAGAAATCTTCAAGATCCACGACCTGGAATTCTCCCACAGGCCACAGACGACATTTGCAAGGAACTTCAGCTTTGGCTACAAAGACGTAGCTCCATTCCAGGAGAGCATTTTCCTGGACGAGGACAATGGAACATCTCTTGCAAACTTGTAAATGGAAAGGATTCTTTCATCCTTAAATGAAATAATTAAGCTAATTGGTAAAATTCCCCAAGAACCCTAATTTCTGATTTCCATGGAGGGATTCGTGAGGGGCGGCGACGAATCCACATCCAGTGGCGCGGCATTCCAAGAAAAGGAGCGGCGGAGCGGAAGGGACTCGCGGCAGCACGCCAGGATCTCCGATTCGAACATCGGATTCCAGGTATGTGTTCTACGCAGGGATTTGGAGGTCGATTTGATCGATTGTTGTTGTTTGATCGGCTGTAGCTCCTGAAGAAGGCGGGATGGAAAGAGGGCACCGGACTCGGTGTTGCGGAGCAAGGGCAGCTAAATCCGCTAGAAACGCATCAGAAGCTCGATAAGCGGGGGATTGGGGCCGAGAGGAGGAAGAAAGAAAAGAAGATTGATACAGGGCAGGCAGTGGAGGAGGCGAATTCCAAGCCAAAGCCAAAGAAGAAGATCGTTTCCAAGGCTGCCAAGAGAGTTGCCGTGGAGGAAGCCAAGTTTCGCGAACAGGAGTTTGCCATAGCGTTTTATCGAGAGTGGGACTATTGAAGGTGAGAATGATTTGTTTGGATCGATCGATCGATGGTTTGTACTGATTTTCGTGACGATCTAGCGTGACAGGATCAGTGTCGCTGCGAGCTCTTTAGATTTGGATCGATGTTCCAAGCAGAAAAGAAGAACTTGAGGTGAGTGATTCTTTTTCTCGCTTGTTTTTTTGTTGTCACAAGTGAAGATCGATGCAGTAAAATCGCTTGAATCGATTGAAACAACGTTGCCGAAGCGAATTTCTCCATCTCTGTAAATTTTCCCGAATTGCGATCGAGCAAAGATCGATGCAGTTAAATCGCTCGATTGAATCGATTGGAACATTTTTTATCTCTGTAAAATTTTTTGAGTTAATTCAAGAGAATATTCTACGTGTAAAACCCTCCAGAAACCTCTAGCATTTTCTTGCTAGCTACTCCACCTTGTGATGAGAGTTTAGGGTTTCGGCAATGCAGGGACGAGCGCTCGGGCGAGCGCTGCGAGCGGCCGAGGAGCTGCTGCCACAGGCTCGATGTATTGGCGCCTCGCGAAATCTGGTGTCGATTAGCTCTAGAAATCACACAGGATCGATTGCAGAGGTAGATGATTTCGGGAGAGGTATTGCCGCGCACAGGGTTTCTTCCCGATTCTGGTCTGACAGCCTCTACCGACGAGGCGTCCTATGGTCGCTGGATCACAGGCGAGGCTTCCATGGCACCTCACGCTTGGAATCGCCGGTCACTGTGAGTGTTCTCTTTCTTAGTTCTCTTAAGAGTTTCTTCTCTTTCTTTCTTGGCAGCTTTCTGCCAAGGATTTCACAAACATGGCTTGGCAAGCTGTGGTTTCGGCCGTGGAAGTGGCGCAAACTAGCAGACAACAGGTTGTGGAAACCGAGCATCTTCTCAAGGCTTTGCTGGAGCAGAAAAATGGGCTTGCTCGAAGGATTTTCACCAAGGCCGGGATTGATAATTCGGCTCTTTTGCAAGCTACTGAGCGATACATCGACCGGCAGCCCAAGGTATTTACCTCGGACGAATTTTTTCCTTCTCTACATGCAGACATTCTTATTTCCTTCGGATGTAGGTGACAGGAAACATATCCGGTGCTATGGTCGGCCAGAGTCTTGAAACCTTGCTTGATCGAGCCAAGGTTCACATGGACGATTTTGGAGATACTTACACGTCAATCGAGCATTTAGTTCTTGCACTCGCGGAAGACATTCGCATTGGGAAGGAGCTGTTTGGGCAGTTCGGTCTCAATGCCAAGGCTACTAAAGATGCGATCAATGCCATCCGAGGGTCACAGAAGGTTACTGATCAAGGTTCGTTGTTTTCTTTGTAAATTGTTTCAACACTCTCGTTGTTTGTTTCCTGTTCCAGCCCCTGAAAACAAGTACGAGGCATTAGAGAAATTTGGAGTGGATTTGACGGAGATGGCCCGCCAGGGAAAGCTTGATCCGGTTATTGGTCGCGATGACGAAATTCGACGGTGCATTCAAATATTGTGCCGGCGAACCAAGAACAATCCTGTGGTGATTGGAGAGCCTGGTGTAGGCAAGACTGCTATAGCAGAAGGGTATGGAAGTCGTTTGTTTGCTTCTTTTTGACTTCCTGCCATTCTTTCCAGTCTTGCTCAGCGTATAGTTCAAGGAGACGTACCCGAGGCCCTTGCCAACCGGAAGGTATGTTTATGCCGCTAGCGGAACCATTATTTCATTTTACCATTGTTCAAATGCAGCTGATATCACTGGACTTAGGAGCGTTGATCGCAGGAGCGAAGTTTCAAGGAGAATTTGAAGACCGATTGAAAGCTGTTCTGAAAGAAGTGAAGGAGTCGGAGGGGTACATTGTTCTTTTCATCGATGAAATCCACATGGTCGTCGGTGCAGGTAATTTGTGTCTGCAATTTTGCATTTACGACTGCAAACATGGTACTCCTGTTTTTTTTTTAGGTGCGACCTCGGGAGCAATGGATGCTGGCAACTTGCTAAAGCCAATGCTGGGCCGTGGTGAATTGAGGTGCATTGGTGCCACGACAATTAAGGAATATCGCAAGTATCTTGAGAAGGATGCAGCTCTGGAAAGACGATTCCAGCAAGTTTATGTCCCCGAGCCCGCCGTGGAAGATACGATATCCATTCTTCGTGGTTTGCGAGAGAAATACGAGCTTCACCACGGAGTAAAAATCTCAGACAACGCTTTAGTTGAGGCTGCTGTGCTTTCCTCTCGTTATATCAGCGACCGTTTCTTACCCGACAAAGGTATATCAATTTCGTAACTCATCTCCTGGATTACTTATTTTTTACCTGTACCATAGCCATTGATCTTGTTGACGAGGCCGCCGCAAAGCTAAAGATGGAGAGGACGTCGAAACCGACTGCTCTAGACGAGATTGATCGGGCTATCATCAAGCTGGAGATGGAGCGGTTGTCTCTTGAGCACGACAATGATAAAGCATCCCGCGAGAGGCTGCAGAAGCTAGAAGCAGAGCTAGCATCTCTCAAAGAGAAGCAAAAGGCTTTGCAGCAGCAATGGGAGATGGAAAAGTCGATCATGACACGCATCAACTCGTGCAAAGAAGAGGTACACATGTTTTCCTCAATTTTTTTGGACCGTAAAACAGGAATCAAAATTGTGCTTGTGCTTGGCAGATTGATCGTGTCAATCTCGAAATCCAACAGGCCGAGAGAGACTACGACCTTAACAGAGCTGCCGAGCTCAAATACGGCGTCCTCATCAACTTGCAAAAGCAACTCAAAGAGACCGAGGGCGAGCTTGCAACGTACAGAAAGTCCGAGAAAACAATGCTGCGAGAGGAGATCACTGCCGACGATATCGCCGAGATAGTCAGCAAGTGGACAAAAATTCCAGTCTCGAGGCTGCTCCAGTCCGAGATGGAGAAGCTGCTCCAACTCGACGATCACTTGCACAAACGCTTGATCGGCCAAGACCCCGCAGTGAAAGCCGTGGCCGATGCTATACGCCGTTCCAGGGCTGGACTCTCGGATCCAAACCGTCCCATCGCCAGCTTCATGTTTATGGGACCGACTGGAGTTGGGAAAACGGAGCTGGCCAAAGCTCTAGCCGAGTACCTGTTCGACACGGACAAAGCGCTGCTGAGATTCGACATGAGCGAGTACATGGAGAAACATGCCGTGTCCCGGCTCATTGGCGCACCTCCGGGATACGTGGGATACGAAGAAGGCGGGCAGCTGACCGAGAGCGTCCGCCGGCGGCCTTACTCGGTGGTTCTCTTCGACGAGATCGAAAAGGCTCACGGGGACGTTTTCAACATCTTCCTCCAGATACTCGACGATGGCCGCGTGACGGACTCCCAGGGCCGGACAGTGAACTTCACCAACACGGTGGTGATCATGACGTCCAACCTCGGCTCGCAGCACATCCTCGACGCTCTCAAATCGTCGGGCAACAAGAAGGCGGCATATCAGGCGATGAAGGAGACGGTGATGGAAGTGGCTCGCTCCACCTTCCGGCCAGAGTTCATGAACAGGGTGGATGAGTTCATCGTGTTCCAGCCCCTGGACGTGGATCAGATCCAAAACATCGTCAAGCTCCAGGTAAGTTGTGTTTTTGTGATCAGGCAGTTTATGATCTTCGCTTTTTTCTCTAGCTGCAAAACGTGGAGAAGAGACTCCAACACCGCAAGATCTCTTTGAAGATCACGGACGATGCGGTGCAGGTGTTTGCCAAGCTTGGATATGATCCAAACTATGGCGCCAGGCCGGTGAAGCGAGTGATCCAGCAGTACGTGACCAACGAGCTGGCCAAAGGGATTTTGAGGGGCGACTTCAAGGAGGAGGACACGGTGCTCATCACGAGTGAGGACGGGAAGCTGGCCATGAAAAAATGGTCGCCCTCTCAACACGAAGTTGCTGCTCTAGCATAAAATAAATTTTTTTTTTTTGTTTGCTACATTTTAAGTCATTTTTGTTTTGCTACATTTTGTTTGCTACCCTTTTGAGCTTCCCTCAGCTGAGCAGCAGCAGCTGTACCTGATGCATATTAGCTTTTTATACTTGTTCTTGAATGTGTCAAGCCGTACTGGATGGCAAATCTATAGAGCTGAGAGCTCGGACCGTTCTAGTTCCTCCTGGTTAGCGGGAGGGATGGGTCACACCTGGAAAAAAAAAAATGAAACATTCAGTGACTTTGCAAAAGAAAAGTCTCCTGAAGCTGGGAATCACACATCACCATGCTCCAGTTCTACTACAGGACCCTGTGCCATTTTGTTAGTAATGGCGTTCAAAAGAATTAAGAAACATGAAGAATTTATCGTGAGTACACTATAGTTGTGCTCCCCTGGTTTGTGTGAGAGCGGCATTGCAGGGGGAATGTAGACACTTTAACACAATGAAATTCAAGGGGAGATTTGCAGATTCGCTCAACACCTCGTGGATAAAGCCTGGTGTAGAGAAGCTACATGGTGGCACAGCCGATGGTGGTCCAATAACTTTCAGCTGGTTTCATGCGAGTCAGAGTCCGAAAGTCACTAGGGAACAGGTACAAGGGTGTCTGCTCAGTGGGTTACTTTCTTTCGATGGAGAAGCGATGTCTTTCCTAGCCTTGTCCAATAGCAAGGAAAGCATTCGATTGGCTGCCAAAACATCATTTTGATTTTTTATGGAAACCAGGGTTGGCATGGAGATAGGCTAGTTTAAAAAACATTTTGTACAAAAATCTAGATTTTGCCATTACATTAAAGGTAAAATTAAAAATACTTATCACACGTTTTGTGAGCCCGCTTATACTTCACAACCACTTCCTGTAAAGGTTATTGTTGGCAATTACATGTTGATAATCTGATCCAACTTTGAAGATAAGGATTAAGTTGGCAAGAATAATTAATACTATAGTGATGAGAAGGTTGGGTATGAGAAAGGTGATAGTGATGAAAAGAATTTAAAGCAATAGCAAGAGCAGTAATAAAATCATTTATAAGATCAAATGCTAGAGGAAATAAAAATAATCAATGATAATGAAAGCTATAATTAACAAAGAATGAAGAGTGAAGCATTAAAGAATGCTAAAAATTATTATAAGCAAATTTAGTAGAAAGAAGTGAATCAACTCAATCATTTTGTTAATAGGAAATATAGCATTAAAGATATTGCTCAAAATTTTGAATAGTATAACCCATCAATCTAAATATAGTAGTTTATAGCTTCCTTGAATGAAGGAAAGATATTAATCCCAAAAGGTAGAAATAAACTAAAGCCTTTTATTACTGATAAGGAGAGTTTGATGTTAAAGATCAAATGTAAAATTAATAAATGAGGGTGTGAGATCGAGTAAGAGCATTGTGTAATATAATCATAAATTAAAACGGGATAGTGATATAACCATTAAGCTTGACACCAATTGAGGACATGTGTAAAAAACCAAAACTAAAGGTTTTTATGATCATTGTAGATAGTAGTTACATAGGGAGAATTTTCAAAAAAATAACACTAAACTTAAAAAAAGTTTATAATTGTAAGTAGTTCTTTGTTGAAGATGTTTTAATTAATTTTTGTAGTTGTATACTTTTAAGAGTGGAATGCAATTGGGTGATGTATAATATTTGGTCCCTCTTATGATAAGATAACATCTTTAGAATATTTAAAAACATAAGGAACACTTTTTCCCAATATCCCTTTTTTAGTCCTTATTAAGTCTTTTTCTGTCTATGGTTGTGCTTGCTAACACTGCCACTAAGTTAAAGCTCAAATACCCGACTACTAAGTCTCATTGACATTTTAGACTTCCTTGCTACATGACCATATCTTTGGTCACTACATAAGAGTCCTTTTTTTTTTATAGTCTAAAACTTTGGGATGATATTTCGAAACACTACAACCCAACATGAGCATTATAGGTACTCTCCCCACCTTTTGCCTTTAAGTGGCTTATCCATGTGGTTAGAGAAAGGTTTCAATAACCCACGCTAGGTATCCAAATAAATAATGCTATCCACAATTAAATTAAAAGTATTGACCATTTAATCTCTTGAGGGAGCTAAAGTTGGCTTTTGAACATTTCACCAAGTTACTTCATTTGTCTATTCATATTCCTTTTAACTTTGGACTCCTCAATGGTTATATCATCACCTATTATGTGGGTATAACTTTTTTGGGTCACACTAGCCTTTCTTAGCCAAATTAATTCAACTAAAGTCCAACCCTCACACTCTTCCTATTATATTTTTGGAACCCCTTGCAACCCCTACCCCCCCCCCGCCCCCCCCTCTTTGGGGGATGATTGCTTTGGACTTCCATCCCACAATCTATATTAGTATTTGGATTTAGTCTTAGATTTGGATTTGGACTTGGATTCAATCTTGGTTTTGATCTCGGTCTGGGTCTTGAACTCCATCTTGAACTCCATCTCAGACTCGTTTTTGGACTCCATTTCAAACTCCTTCTTAGAGTCAGTCCCAACACTTCCATGTGTCACAACATTTCCTTTTCTAGACACTTGTTCATTGATCATTTTGTCCTTGTTCCTTAAGCACTTATTTAAGAATTCCACTTTTGCTCTCGACTTTCCGAGTTAGAGCTTTTGGTCCAAATGTATTAAGCTCGTTAGACTTCTAATTCGACCACTGCCATATGGCATTCTTTTGGCTCCACTTTGGGGCTTAGGGATTTCTATTTATAAAAAGATGTTATTCATCATATATTAGAAAACAATAAAGGTATTAATCAAAGAAAAAGGCATTATTATTATTTGAAGTAGAATGAGTACAAAAGGTTGTTTTCTACTCATTATCTTTCCAAATGTAGATAAAGTTATAAACACTATATATTGTCAATTTTTATGAAGAATTGAGTTTTTGAAAGCAACTTTAACATCTAAAAGATCAATGGAAGTGAATATTAATTAAAAATGATAACTTTGTTCATATTGTTATAATGAACCACCAAATGAAAAGACTCATCCTTCTTTGACAGAAAAAAGATATATGTACCAATTAAAGGTTAAGAATGCTAAATAAAACCTTTTAAAAAAACTCTCCTTAAGATATCTACATAATGCCTCTAACTTTGCTAATGAAAGATTGTAGATAAAACCTTCTACAAGATTAATGAGACAATTATAAAATCAATGCAATGGCAAGATATTATTTCTTCTTTTTTTGAAAGTATCCTCAAAGTAGGTATACTTGGAGGGAAGAGTGCATTTGATCTTGATAGATATAATTGATGTTAGATGAATAGCAATTGCAAAGACGAAATTAGGATTCAAATGGCAAACATGTTAGAACTCATACAAAAAAAATATCAGCAATTTGGAGAATAAGACTTAAAGAAGGGGAGAATTATCCAATTAACATCATATTACTTTCAATCCACTATTAGATTCATGAGCTTAAACTAAGGAAGACTAAAATGATGAAAGTCTTTAAAATGAAGACAACATTAAAGATGATATTGCAATGAATTTTAAATAATGCTATATCTATATAGAAAATTTATTAATTTTCCACCAATTTAGCATAAATTAGATGTTGTTTTAGTTAAAGGAAAATACTATGAGAAAGTACAAACTTTAGATTGATGAAATTTGCATTAACACCATTATTATCTAAATTTGAAAAAGAGAGTGGATTGAAAGTGAGTATTAATCTGGAATATAGAGATTCATAAAGAAAGAATAAAGCTAAAATGAGGAAGAGAATATTAATTTTTTAATTAAATAACCCTTAATTAAATTGGATGTTTTTATTTTCCAAAACCACATTTACTACATGAGCATGAATACAAGTGCAAAGATGAAGACATTGCTCTTAAGAGTGGTTTATATGACTATAATATATGTAGAAGTGATTCTCAATTCAACATCAAAAACTGTCATCAGACATCTAAAAAGTTAAAGAAAATTTTATTAACCTCATCTCAATTACTTATGTTTATTTGATGCATATTCCTCACCATGTTAAATTTTCATCTTTAGAGCCCACTTATTGTTATAAAATTTGGAAGGAATGTAAAATACTTTCTCTAGTAACTATGAAAAAGTAGAAAGACCATTTCTTACAAAGAGCATTATCTCATTTTTGTCATTATTCAATTTTATACTTTACTAGCTATAAAAAAGTTTCTTTATGCAAGGATAAGAGAAATACCTTAAAAAGGCAATAGATAAATTGATTTATGTTTTCTTTTTGGATTAGCTTGGATTAAGCTATATCATTGATTTTATTTCAAATGAAAACTTGAGCTTCAACAAGATAAATTCACTATTACTATAAAACTATCTTCTAACTTCTCTTTCTCTTCATACTCTATAACATAAAAATTACTTGCTTATAATATTCAAGAAAGTTTTAATTTAATGGCTTAAGGTAGACGTCCTCGTTCCAATTGCTAAAAGAATTATTTTTATCCCCACTAGTCATTTTGAGATTTAGAAGATTTGAAAAAATATTAAACATCACTTTATTATGTTTTAAAGAAGCCTGAAATTACACATCCAAATTATTAAAGCTCAAAATAAAGGAATCTTGTCTAAAACTCAAATCTCACCCACATTTAGAACTTTGATTACAACTTCTATCACAAAGAGATAAATGGTGCAAAATATCTTATATTACTTAGGATTTTTAGAAAGATCATTTAGAGGATCCCACTTAGGATCACTTGGCCATAACATCATAGTTCTTATCTTGAATGTATGTTCTACCATTTAGTCTATAGGATAATCACAAAACTTACTAAATATAGAATGATACTATATTATGAATCTAGACATCACTAACAGATCTAGATGCCTTTCATAAATAGCCAATAGCACCAAATAGGACTAATATATAAGAAAGTAAAAAGAATGATTTGAGAGATGATCCATAAAGGTTTAAATATATCAATTAATTAATGGTTTTGAGATACTTGGGATTAAATGTCATTGGGTTTGAATAATATTATGTTGGGTGACCTTTAGGAAAGTCTAAATTCAAAAACTTACATTTGGTATTAGAGGGGTCTTGAGTTTGACTCTGTTAGTTGGCCAAGGGAATCACACCATATATTAAAATTGACATCTAATAATCCAATTTAATTTAATTGGGCTCAACTTGAGGGGTAAGGTGTCCACAAAGTAAGGCTTTCAAGAAAGCTATAGCTCTCAAATGAAGGCATGAACATACTAGAAAGTATAGTGGATTATAAACAATTAAAAAAAACAACTTGAAAGATGATATAAAATGGTTCAAATATAAAGGGAAAGGGTTTATGAACAAAAATGCACTCCTTTTTCCAATTGGTTAAAGGTCTTAAATATCTAGGGTTGGGTTTAATTAGCACTGGGTTGGGTGAAAGTCCAAATTCAAGAGTTTACACAACACATAAGACATGATAGTGAAGATGTTTTGGTAAATATAGTAAGTTATCAATAATACGTAGAAATTTCATCTAGTTTAAGTACACTCACAATGCCTATATTGATTGCTTACAGTCATAGCAGTAAAAGAAGATATCTAAAAGGAATTGCCAACAAATAATTTTCAACACCTACAATCACATTTATGAATCTTAATATTGCTAAGTGATGCATATATTATTACAGCATCAAGAGATCTCTCATATTTCTCTAAAGACAATAAACTAAAGAAAAGTTCTTGAACCCATGTTTCAAGAAATATAACTTTTATACCCATTCTTAGAGCAAGTTATTTGTCTTTTTAAAAACCTTAAAAGCAATAGTGTGTAATGTATTATAAATAGAATCTTTGAGAAAGTTGAAACATTGTTGATGATAGTTAAAGTACTAGTGATTGGCCTTTAACACTAGTAGTTATACCCTTTCAGATATCTTCATATTTATTCCCTCTATTATTATTCATCACCAAACACTTTTGATAAGGAGCAACACTTCTTTATCAAGGACATTGGAAACATTATGCCCTAATGGCCTAATATAAGTACCTCAACTGCCCACTTTTATCCGAAAGGGCAAATCCAAACCCTTAGGAAGGGGCGAAAACCAATGGGGCATATAATACTTAAATAGGACACTATTTCACTTGAGTTAAGAGCATTGTAGTTAGTTTTTGTTTTGGGAGTGGGAACTACTCTTGACCACATTTTTTATAAGAGTTTTTTTACACTCTTCAAACCCATGCTCACTCCCACTCAAGTTTATTAACTCCTAATCCAACCTCAACTCAATTTGGAGGCATTATTAGAGTTCTTAGCCTCATTATCCTTACTATATTTTTGGAAACTCCCCTTGCAATTCACACTAAGTGTATCTATCTTTATTCTACAAATTCTATATAATATGATACTTTGCTATAACTAGCTAGTTGTTGACCAAAAATATAATAGAAAATTTTCTTAGCTCCAAATTGACATTTTGGTCTTGTGTATTCTCTTTATCAACCACCTCCATAAATCCCTTTTGAAACAATGGTCCATACCCTTAAAATTTTGTAAGTAAATCTCCTTGTTATAGATAATTTTAGCATAGACATTTTTCATTAATGCCAAAGTCACCTTGAGGCCATGGAATCACTTGCCAAACATTTACAAGGAGAATATATTGTAAGAGGTAAGAGAAACTAAAAGTAAGTGGGAAATATATTATCATTTAGATAAAGCAATAGTAAATTTTAATTTTAATTATTTTTGCAAATTTGTTGTTCCTTCCTATAATATAGGTTGGAATGAACCCTTTTCACCTAGATAATCCTTGAGATCACTATCCTTGACTAGATCCTAAATGTCTTTTGCACTCAATATATTGTGGAACATTTTTCCCACAAGGAGTTTTATGTTGAAAATATTCATCTTTCATCTGAATATTTATCTATCTGGAAAATATGTATCCATTAAAGTATTCATATAATTTTCAAGAAATATCATGAATGTGACTACGGGTATCGAAAGTTATTTATCGGTTAGTCCTTTCGGATATTTTTTCTTTACTACTATGATAATAGAATGTCGATATTGTTGGTTTTTTTTTAATCTCTACCTAAGCTAGTTGAGAAATTAGTCATCATATATGTACTTACGCTAGATAAACATAAGGTAAGAATTCCTATGTGTTTCTTGCTGAGCATACTTGGCTCGGTATGAGAAACTCATATATTGGCTTGCATTTGCTAATGTTAGGAACCTCTGTGATATTGAGCTTAGTCCTTCAATATTCGCCAGGTGATAACATATTTTGTCTACCAAACACCCTCGCTATCATGCATCTTATATTAGTTCCGTTCGGTCTCAATTATTATTTATGGAAAGTGTCTAGATTTGCTAATTTGCTATATCTATAGAATATAGAAATTGTCCTAAACACAATGCCCAAATTCACAATTTAGTGTTATTCCATATTAGTAAAGTTTGAGTTAGCCCTATGAAAGCTAAAAGCATACATTCCTAAGAGAAGGGGTGGGGGGGGGGGAGGGGGGGTTGCATTGGTATATTGAAATAGCGTTAAATTCTTTTTAGCTCCATTTTTTGTATTGGTCATAACATTGGGATATTAAATGCTTTAGGACTACTCTAAGTCATTCCTGTAGCGCATGTGATCATGGGATGAGATTTGGATATACTGTCACCGTGGATCCTTGGAACCTTGGGGGATAAATAGGGATAAAATAGCCACTAAGGGATCTCTCATCAAGCAATTGCCTTTTTTCCAATTAGCTTAAGGGGAGAGAGATAAGGTGTGCTACAATTCTGTGCTTTTGTCCCTTCGCTTTTTAAGTTATATGTTCAAGCATCAATATGTGCTTTACTTTTATTTTGGCTCCATACTTAGGAGTTTGGCTTCATTCTTTTGTTCAGTGGCCCAAGGCCTTGAAACTCAAGTTCCGCTTCACTGTCCTTAAACATATAATATATGGCATGTGGTATATGACATATGGTACATGGAAAGTTTAAATTATGCTTTGTGATTATCCTATGTGAAAACCACGTATGCTATAAGAAATCACTATATATATGTATAATAAATGTTAATTATTTATTTCCTAATTATTAGCTTTTCATGATGACTTACCATAGGCTTTTGGAGCTGTCTAGGTACTGATGGATTGATTTTGTATCCTCAACAATGAAGTGTGTGCAATATAACATGAATGATATTATTTTTGATTGACACGCTAATGATTTATCATGAAGGATGCTCTCAAAGTAGCAAAGACTGGTTTGGAGATATAAGAGAAGCTTATCATAGTGAGATTTCACCTCTTTTTTTTCTTTCAAAAAAGGTATATATATATATAGGTTGTCTAGCACACAATTGATCTTAGAATGATGATTGTAATGTCAGTTATTTGTATAAATAAAGATTAAAAGATGTTCTTTTTTCTTGGTAGACCACCTTTTGAAGTGTGAAGACTCAATAGTTCTCATAACCGCACATCCAAAATGTTCTGGAGATTAACTCAACACATTCAGTTCACTCCTACAAACATATTGTGGTTCCCAACTGGAAATATTTGCTTAATCTTTCTAGATGGGAAAAATTTAGCAGAAATTTCAAGCACAAAACTACTTTAAGGACTTTCCGGGGTGTAGTCCTCCACCATGCATGTCTCAAAGCTACTCCCTAGTCTTTGCAGCGTGTTCGCAGCCGGATCGTCACCACAAGCACTGTCCATGCAAGCGAACCCTCCTCTGCCGCAACGGTGTGGACGCTGGATGCAGCTTCTGCCGCAATCTGCATGGCTCTCTTCAAGATAAAAGAAATTACCCTCCACCAATGCTACCACGGTACAGTCGGCTTGTTCCAGATGCACTGGATTCTGCAGCTCGCAATGACGTGGCACCCTTCTACAACATAATACTTGAAGGTATTCTTCACTCCATTTCCGGAGCGAGTGCTGGCGCTATCATGCCACGCAGGTAGAAGATAAAAATCAAACTCTTTTTGTGTTGCTCATTGTTTTTTGTGCAGCTATGAGGGAGTGGGACAAGTTAGAGAGTTGGAGAAGCACGGGGCGTTACCAGGTAGAAAATAAATCAAGTCTGTGTTTGTAATAATGTTTTTGCTGCAGGTATGGCGGAGTCGGAGGAACACGAGCTGGATAACCATGGGCCGCGTAGGCGTGCAAATACGAGTAACAAAAAGAGTGAAGATGGGGCACTAGAAGAGGCTGCCAAAGGCGGATTCTCTACTGTCCACAGAGGACGAGGTCGAAGTCGAAGAAACGGCCGTGGAAACTCGGGAGGAAATGGGGTCCGAGCCAGGTACAAAGATAAAATCAAGAGTGTGTTTTAGTCATGGCTTTTTGGTGCAGCTATGGAGGAACACGATCCAAAGGCGGATTCTCTACTGTGCTCTTCCACTTTCACCGAGGACAAGGTCGAAGTCGAAGAAACGTCCGTGGAAACTCGGGAGGAAATGGAGTCCGAGCCAGGGACAAAGATAAAATCATTAGTGTGTTGTTAGTCATGGTTTTTTGGTGCAGCTATGGAGGACCACGAACCAAAGGCAGATTCTCTACTGTGCTCTTCCACTTTCACCGAGGACGAGGTCGAAGTCGAAGAAACGTCCGTGGAAACTCGGGAGGAAATGGAGGCCGAGAAGTCAGAGCCAGGTAAACGATAGATAAAATCTGAGCTGGATAACCATGGGCCGCGCAAATACGAGTATCAAAGAGAGTGAAGAAAGAGCACTAGAAGAGGCTCCAAAAGTGGATTCTCTACTGTGCTCTTCCACTTTGACTGAGGACGAGGTCGAAGTCGAGGAAAAAGCCAGGTAAAAAAGCCAGGTAAAAAGATACAATCAAGACTGTATTGCTAGTAATAGTTTTTTGGTGCAGCTATGCCGGAGTCGGAGCTTGCGAGAGTCTGAAAATCCATGGAGACTTAGTTAACTAGTAAGTACGTAGTCGACATTTTTGGATCGAAGTTAACCAGCACCGTCCAAAGTCGCATATCTGCAAATCGGACGGTCAACATGCCAGATTATGTTCGAGAATAAACCTGAAACTTAGGGTTCACAGATATGGGTTTGGTAAAGGCGGTGCTTCGCGGTGTCGTGGTTGATTTGGATGGGACGCTACGGATCCCGCCCACGCTCGACCTGCGGGCGCTGAAAGCCACGGTCGCGAGCCGTGTCTACTCATCCCCAAAGGAAGCGGAGCTGGCATTGCAGGCGGTAGAAAGGGCTGGGAGGTCCAACAAATGGGCACTCCCTGGGGCGGCAGAGGTATGCAGCTTTATCGACTCCAAGAAGCTCCGGCGCGGGATGATCACCCGGAGCAGCAGAAGAGACGCGGAGAATTTCGAGGCGGGGGAGCTGGCCGTCGGTTCCAGATTCTCGCCGATACTTGGGAATGAGGCCTCGGCGATGAAGCCGTCCCCTCAGCCGCTGCTGCGCGTGTGCGAAACGTGGGGCGTCAAGCCTGGCGAAGTTTTGATGGTGGGAGATTCCGCGAAGGACGATGTTGCGTGTGGGAAGAGCGCGGGGGCGATGACTTGCTTGGTCGATCCACTGTTTCGCTACAGGATTGACGAGCTCCCTCTTCACCAGCGACCCGATTTCAAGGTGCATTCGCTCCATGAGCTCAAGGCGCTCATCGACGACATGGTGTGTATGAGACCGAGGGAGAGATGATGCTGTCGGGCCCCAAGAAGTGGCAAGCAGCGCGCGGTGTTTTTCGAGCTGAAAAATTCGGAGCCGGTGTCCTATAATGTTGCTAGTAATTCTTGACAAAGATCTTGTTTTCTGGACATGAGGATTGATAAAATTAGAATTGTAAGCAGCCAAACTTCAGGAGATTGTTAGCTAGGCATAACCTTGCTAACCGGTTATTTCCATCATGGAAGGGATGAAGCTGCAAAAATGCAATCATGATCCTGCATGCCACAATGATCCCATTGAGAGAGGAGTTCTGACGGAGTGAAACTTGCCAGCAGTGGAATCTCTTCATGAGCATATCCAAGGATAAACCTGCTCCTCGTAAAAAGCTGGTCGCAGCGGATGTTTCCTGTACTGACCCGCACTTTGCACGATTGAGGGAGACCACCAAGCAACGTTTTCTTGCGTGGTCTTCTGCAGGAGGATCTTATGGTACTCCTTCTCTTCCTCCAGTCCTATGTAAGCCTGATTCTCAAGCATCCTGTTGATGGCTTCTTGTGTGTTTGCTGTGATCTGTACCTCTTCGTCGCTAAATCCTGGTGCCCTGCCGCTACGTAGCAAGGAGCTAAAGTCTGGGCGTACACCACTCGCATCATCAAACTGGAGAAAGTTGGGTGCTACAAGTCTCACAAGCCGAGCTGCAAACAGGTCCTCTTTCACCACTGTGAAACTGCGCAGGGCATCTAGAATCTTTCGGTGACCCTCTTGATACCTCAAATCGACATCCATTTTGCTGAATGGCTGGAACCACGTCTCCCATACCTGACCTGATGCAGCAAGCGCGTTGTATTCTTGGGAGTGCTCCAGAAGACCCTTAAAGGGTGCGTAGATCTTCTCTAACAGCTGCCGGCGCTGCATTGTCTCTCGATCCTATTTGGCGAAGTAGCCCTAGAATCGCTCAAATGACCCATTTGGCGGGAAAAAATGACTTTAGGGCAAGCTCTGTCAGCCCTAATTTGACGACAATAATATGCTATTAATTACATTTTCCCCGAAATATATAAGTTTCCCCTTTGGAATTTTCATAACAATAACAAAATAAATATGTTAACGATAATTTTATAATATAAAACAATAATATTAAGAAACACAAAATTGCTAGTATGATTTGTCACAAGTGTTAGTTTACAATCCAAAGCAGCAAGGAAGGAAAAGAGAAAGAAAACAAAGAAGATGAAGGTCACGCATAGATGATAGATCAAGCAGCAGCAGTGGCATGAGAATCAAAGCCCTTGAGACTAGGACTCCTCTGCGCATAAAAGGCCGACTTTGGATTCGAGGCAGCTCTCATGGATCCCGAGTGAGCCAGAGCTCCACCTCCTCCTCCGTGTTCGTGAAACGAGAGCTTCCGGCGAGCGCCCAGCACCAGATCTCTCTCCGGAGTTCCCGGACGAAGCCTGGGAGTGCTGTGAGACCTCGCCTTGGCTCGAGCCGACTCGGTGGCGGCCATGTAGTTTGGAACCATGGCGACGTTGGACGAGGCCGCCGGGGAGATACAATTCTCGATGCTCTCGTCGTCGCGGATGGAGCTGGCCGCGATGCTCGACTTGTTTGCGAAGCGAGCGAAAGCTCCAACGGGCAAGCTGGGAGTGCTGCGAACCGTGGAGGCAACGCTGTTTTGATCGTCGTTGGCGATGATGGCGGAGGCGGCGGTGTTGAGCAGCGCGGTTCGTAGGCTCCGGGGGCTCACTCCCGAGGAGCGGAGGTGGTGCTTCTTTGGAGTCTGGGTTCCTGGTGTCCCGGGATTGGTGGTGGAGATGTTTCGGAGGTTTGGCGATGGCGATGACTTTCGAGAGGATGATCTGAGTTGCTGTTGTTGCTGCTGCTGCTGCTGCTGGTGCTGGAGGAGGAGGAGCTCGGCCTCGTCTTGAGGACTGACTTTGCTCTCCCATGGCCGAGCTGCCATCCATCTCTCCATCCAGCTCCATCCCCAGTGTGGCTTGTCGGAATCGTAGTCCATGAGGAGCTGCGCATCGCCATCTTTCCATAACTGTGACAAGATCACGAGAGAGAGAGAGAGAGAGAGAGACATCAAAACTTCGCAAGCTAACAGGACGAAAACAATGGTCGATCGGAAGAACTTACCTGATGTGAGAAGGCATAAGCTAGCGCTCGCTCGCGTTTGATGGCAGCTTCTTGGCGAGTTTGCATTTTTGCCTGGAGCTCCTGCGTTGTCTGGGTACTGTCGTTCCAGCCGCTTGTATCCACGGCCTGGAACACCAAGAAACAAGCTAAGCAAGAGCTGGCCATGGAGGAGGACTAGAAGTTTGGATCCAGAGAGCTCACCATGGATGGTTTGAGAAGGAGATCTTCTTGCTTCCTTCCTTCCTCGGACAGGCTGATCCTCCTGGCTCGCACTTTAGCTTGCACTCGCACCAAAGCTTGCATACAACGCAAAGTTGTCACTGCTTGGCGCCTCACCGAGTGGCCACGCACTAAAGCTTGCAGACGCACCAATCCTTTGAGCGCTCGCAAAGCTCGCCGTGCCTGCCAATCAATCCACAAATCAAGAACAGCGAAAGAAAGTTCTATACTGCATCATCATCTTTCTTTCACGTAGGAAGACAGGAAATGGAGGACTCGCGAGTGCTTACCAGGTAGCCTCGAAAGGCAGTCTGGATTTTTATGGCGGCCCAGTCCTCGCTCCTGCGCGATCCAGTGAGGCGGACCACCGCGGCAGCGGCTTGAGCAGCAGCCACGGCGGCCTCGGCGGCGGCGGCGGTGGCGACAGCCACGGCCATGGCGTGCTTGCTCTGCTGTTCTTCCGCCTGGATCAATGGAGGCTTGCTGGCGTTGCTCCCTCCGCGGCGGGAAGATCTGCGAAATCCCCATCGCTTCTTCTCCTTTTGGACTACATCGATCTATCCAGAGAGACAGAGAACATTTAGTTTCCATGAGAGATCGTTGCGAGAACACGAAGACGACACATCATTCACCAGTATAGTCATTCATCGATGTTTTAGATCCAGAGAGAAAAGATGGTCGGGGATGCTCTATACGTACCGGATCAGGATGGAGCGCGGGGCTCGCATTCTTGCTCGAATCGTCCTTAGAAGGGGAGGAAGAAGACGATCTAAACGCCTTTTTGACGGCAGAGAACCAGGTACTCCCACCCTTTTTGCCTCCCATGGATTCCTACGATTCTGGAGGCACAGACACGCACAGGGCACCCTCAGATTCACACCCAAGCGCTCAGATTCCGAGCGAATTCGGCAGATCTAGCTCCATTCCAGCCACTGCTCTGTTTCCCACTCGCGATTGCGCTGGTGGGCGCGCCCGATTCGGCGCCAATCGCCGGCCGCGGCCTCGACCCACGACAGAGCAGCGGGAATGCGAGCGATTCGCGCGAAAAACTGCACAGCCCAGCTCCTAGATTGATGGCATGGGATTGTTACCTCGCATTGCGGCCTCACGACTCCCAGAGCAGTGGAGGTGGCTCCTCTGGTTCTTCACACGCCATGGCCAGCCAAATATTCTCTTTACAATGCTGCTGCTCGCTGCCCTACTGCCATCTTCTTCATTTCGTGGAGCTTGTTACTGGAGCATTCACCTTTTTCCCTTCCTTCTCTTAAATAAATTTCTTTCTTCCACTTCTTTGCTATTAAGAAAGATGTCAATCAAGGTCGTTATTTCGTCCCTCTGTCTGTACGGACTTAAGATTATCTTGTTTCCAAAGGCTTGTTTGGCTTTGTAAATTGCAATGATTAAAATGCCCATGTGACCAACAGCTATGATGGGTACTGCACTGTTCATCTCTTCCAGCAAAGTCTTCCACGCCACAGCATCCGGCACAAACGGCATCACACCCCGCCTCCGCCACCTTTCCGGACCTCCCCAACACGTCCACCATGCAGATATAGTGATCCAAGCTCGAGTCGCCAGCCATGGCCACGAAAGTGGTACCGCGCGTCCTTGGCCAGGCCCGCGTGGCTGCACGCCGCCAAGACGCTGATAAACGTGACGTCCGTCGGCAGTATACCATCGAGAGCCATGACGCCAAAGAGCTCCAACGATTCCTTGCTGTGGCCGCTCTGCGCGTAGGCCGCGATCATCGCCGAGAAGAGCACCAGATCTCCGCGCTGGGACGCTGCAACCGCGCCGAAGATGGCCCGAGCTTCCGCAAGCTTGCCACACTTTCCAGACATGTTGACGAGCGAGGTTCTCACGGCCGGATGGTTTAGCAGCTGGTTCTCGCCAGAGCGTTCCAGGGCCGTGTGGATTCTTCGTCCGGTGGCGAGCTGGGATGGAGTGGTGCAAGCCTCGAAGACGCAGACCAGCGTGATCTCGTTCGCTCGGCCGCCTTCCAGGTCCATGAGGAGGAAGAGCATCACTCCGGATGAATTCTCTCCGCAGCGGACGTAGGCCGAGATCATCGCGTTCCAGGGGGCAACGAGCGAGAGCTTGTCCGGCATCGCGTCGAACGTAGCCCGGGCTTGATCCAGGAGATTGTTTTGCGCGTAGACTGCCACCATCGTCGTCCACAGCACGCCATCTCTGTGCTCCATCCTCTCGAACAGGCTCCTGGCGAGCTCCATTCGTCCACACCTCCCGTGCATGCAAACGAGCGCGTCCCGACCGTCACGTCTTGCCAGAGGCCACTTGAAGTCACTGCCGCGTCGATCTCCTCCCCGGCTGCCGAGTTCTTGAGGTTCCCGCAAACGTCGAGCATCGTCACAAAGGTAACTTTGTCCGGCGGAGCTTCCAAGTCCATGATCGCGAAGAGCGTTAGAGCTTCTTGGAGGTGTCCGCTGTGAGCATAGCCTGCCAAGAGGGTGTTCCAGGAGGCCGTATTCTTCAGCTCCATTCGATCGAATAAGGCTCTAGCTTCCTGGATTTCACCGGCTTGGATGTAGGCAGCGATCATTGTGTTCCAGGAAATGATACTCTTCCGCTTCGTGCTCTCGAAGAGCTCCCTGGCTTGTGGCTAGTATTTGTTCTGAGCGTACGCTGTGATCATCGCGTTGGTAGCCACCACGTCTCGGTTAGGAAGCGCATGGAACACCGCCAAGGCATCGTCCAGGCTTCCACACTTCCCATACATGGGTGGCGACCATGATATCCGACTGGAAGCCACTCTCGATCACCAAGCAGTGAACTATCCTGGCCTGAGAAAGCAGTCCAGCGTTACCGCAAGCGTTGAGCACTGCGAGGAAGCTCACCTTGTTGGGCTGGAATCCACTCAAGTCCATCGTCTTAAACATGTAGAGAGCTTCCGCGGGATGCTCGTTCTGGGCATACGTGACGATGATGGTGTTCCAAGAGATGACTGTCCTCTCGATCATCTTATCGAAGAGCATTCTCGCTTCCAGCACACGCCCGACGAGAGAGTAAGCCGTGATCATCGCGTTCCAGGAGGAGGAGCTCTTCAGTGGCATTCGATCAAACACCTCAGCTGCTTCTTAGAGATGCCCGTTCTGGGCATACGCCGCCAGCATCACATTCCAGGAGAACACGTCCCTTCTCTTGAGATTGTTGAAAACTTCCAGAGCCTCTTGCAATCTCCCGCAGCTGCCATACATTCTCATGAGCAAGTTCCCCAGAAATGGATCCTCCCTATGCCCGGAACTCGCTACAAGCTCGTGAATCTTCCGGCCTTCTGCAAGAGCCTTAGCATTGCCACAATGTCGTAGAAGATCTGCGTAAGTTGTAGTGTCCACCGGCCAACCACCAAGCTCCAACCTCTTTACGGCATCCTTGATCCCCGCCCTGTCCATCTGCTAGAGAAGACGATCGCCCAGCCGTTGGATAGCAACTCCCAGCTCCCATTTGAATGATACCCGTCCGAAATTCTCAGCGGCCCCAGCATTTGCATGAACCTTAGTTTTCTTGTATATTTTAAACACTTTAGTGTCAAATTATCACCTCTAACCTAAATGTTAATCAAGATTCATAGATATTAAATTTAAGAATTTTAAAACATTTTTGAAGAGAGAATTATATAGTCTATGCTTCAGTTATTAATGATTCATCTACCAGAATTTTCTAAATTACACATTATCTATCTTTACATAGAATAATTTGATAGAAATTCTAATATCTAAATTAAGTATTATATATATATAGAATAATATGAATAACATTGATTAAAGAGATTGAGAAAATGGAAGGAAGAAATAAAATTATCAAAATAATATTTCTTTATTCTTTTATCTAAAGTTAAATTGATAGATTAAATAAAAAAACTATATTAAAAAAATTACTTTATGGAATTATCACTTGTATTGTTCATAATCTATATGCAAGTGTGCTTTATAATGTTTTGCTAATTGAGGAGAAAACAAAAATTAAATTTTATATAAATTTTAAGAATATAAATCTTTTATAAACATAAATATTTTATTTAAATAAAGTGAATTAATTTTAAAATAATATAATTATAATAATTTTAATATCTAAGTTTTAGGTTTTGAATGATACTCTAATCTATTATCACATTTAATCATTATATAATTTTTACACATTGAGGATTGTCCAGAGGCTTCACAATTTTTTAATTTTTTTCAAAAAATAAAAACTTAATATTTTTGTAATATATTAAGTTAGATATCAAAATTTACATAGCAGTATTTACTTTTAAAAGTGTTTTATTATATACTAATAATTTGTTTTAAAAGAAAATTATCCATTTTCTTCACTCTTTAATTATATTTGGTTTTTAATCCTAATTTTACTCAATTTTCGTTTGCGATATTCTCAGATGGGAAGCAAGTAGCAAAATAATTGTTGTGGTTGCTCTGCATTGAAATACTTGAAATTAAATACAACAAATTAATGTTTTTAATACTTATCTTTATTATCAGTTATAATATTTATAATTTAATAGTTTAATTACTGAACCCAAGCCATATCTTTGAACTGTCTCCTAAGTTGTGAAATTCAACAATCATGGCAATGAGTGAAAAACATCATGCAACCTTATCAACACATTTGAGAGAGCTTCTCAAAAAATTGCATGTTGGCCCTAATGACTTTCCTCTACTTGATCCTCTTCACAAACCCAGGCCACTGTGGGATGGTTGCCAGCTGAGCTGCTTGATCATTCACACTTCGTGTGCACATATATGCTACTTTGAGTATGAGCTTGCTCTTGTCAACCATTCTTATTGCAACAATGTCTACATAACAATGCATTACATAATACACTGTGTGTTGACACTACACTCAAGATTTTTTACATGTATGACAGGTTTTCATTTTCTCCCCTTAGACTTTATGCTTCCATCCAACAGCTATAACAAAGTCACGGTGGACTTTCTAAAGTATATTCGCACACTTGAATATAAGTTTCAAATGTCATGAGAGAAGGTGTGACATAGAAATGGTTCCTTCTTCTCTTCATACAAACCTCACAATAGAAAAGAATGAAAATCGCTACTGCTGTTGCTGCTCTTATTTTGACAATCCTCTCTAGTGGATGTGTTTCAGTGATTGTTCGGCGAGGAGGCCCTGGAAACATTCTTTCGTCCAGCCGCACAATGATCTTCCGCAAGATTGTGGAAGTTATCATGCGCATCTCCAGGGTCCAGTCGTATTCAGCTGGATTAACATTTGGAGATGCCACTCTGGAGGTCGAAGGTCGTATGGTCTCCATAACAATTGGCATTGCCGAGACGTGGAGGAGTGTTTTGGACGAGCTTCTCATGTGTAGTATCTTCCCATCGCTGGGGATTGTCCAGAGGCCCGGCACAAGGCTGATGATGGGCTTCATGAATCTCTACAATATTCTTGCTAATCTCGAGTTGACAAGGCTAAACTATGCTGCTATGGAGATTATTCACGAGAGGCTCTGGATCAGGTACACTGTGTATGAAGCCTCTGACTCGGACTCGGACTCTCTTAGGATACTCGACCAGTATCATGTGAATCGTAGCAAAAGCCTTGGCTATCTACAACTTGGGAATGTTACAGAGCTCTTGGATCGTCCTGGCGACGATGAAGAGCACATACCAGATTGTTGGGTTTATAAGTCTTGCTTGTGGAGTGGGGGGGAGGATTCGAACATCTCACGCATTGATACTGATGGCTATCTTGAATCTGCTGATGGAGTTTATTTTCTCCGAATGCAAACAGATTGCAACCTTGTTTTATATCTTGGGAATCAGGCGGTGTGGGCAACCAACACACAGAATTGGGGGAGAGAATGTTACATGAGGCTGCAGTTGAATGGAGAGCTTGTTGTTTATGATGAGAATCGGAAGGTTATGTGGAGCAACAACAAGAACTGTGGGCGCTGGTGTGGTCTTCTCTATGTTATGTGCATCGAGTCATCGGGGCATATTGTCGTGAATGATATAAGAGATCAAACATGCATATGGATCAATTCTTTTTAAATATTCTAGTTAAATTATATTTTAATTAAATTATAGTTTAGACAAAACAAGTTTATATTAGAAAAAACTTGTAACGTTGTTTTGATGAATCGCAAATATTATCTTCTAAGATACCGGTGTGTGTGTGTTGATCCACCAGAAGAAGAAAAGATGTGATCATGATATATCTATCTTTGGTTTTCCAAAGCTTGGTGTGTCTATGACTACGGAGTCACAAGTCTCCAAGTTCCAGGTGAGAACTGTGGATCCTTATCAGGGACATAGAACATCACACAGATAAACTGATTCTCATGGTTTTTGAGGAGAAGTTTCAGTGTTAATTAGATTTATTGCTCTCATACGTACTCTCTCAAGTGCATCCATTTAGTTGCTGACCACTTGTTGCCTTTGATCACTGGGCACCCCCCTGAATCCAATCACTTGTTAGAAGCAAAACCAAAGAAAGCATAAGTTTTCTTACCATGCAAACTAAAAGGGTCGAGCTCTGCGTCGGGCGACATGCTCCAGAACAAGAGCGCATCTCCTTTGCGTGGTTTCACAGACACGCCTTTCTTCCCACACTCGGACAATTCATCCCACCATGGAACCGAGCTGCTGTTCACTTTTGCGCTCGGAAACACAGTCTCTCCCCCCTCTTCCACATCCGATCTACAGAAGAGCAAAGGTTATTTAGCAGAGAAGCTAGAACAAACCATTCAAGTTCACTCACAGATACATGAGCACGGTCGCAACTCTCTGTCCACCGTTCTTCGTGTTAACCTTGTCGTGGAAGTAATCGTGATGCGCGTCATACTTTTGGCCCACTTCATAGTGCAGTACTTGGAGACCTTCTCCATGCTCTGCCTAGAGACGCCGACCAGGTGTTTAGACCCGCAAAAACTCTACACGCCGAGAGAGATCACCTTTGGGGATAAACGTGAACTTTGCGATCCTCTCCTCGATCCGAGAGATTATTTCGTCTTGTCCTCGTCGAAGGAAAGTGCCAGAGCTGGTCCGGACCCTGGAAGCAAAGCATTCTCTTTTGAGTTTTTCTAAAGTTCTAGCCTGGAATTTATGATACCTGCTGTCCTTGCTCTTTCCAGTCTGGTTGTCTACGACGGCGGATCTCTTCATATTGGGCTGTGCTAGGCGTATTAAATGATCGCATTCCTCGCTAGACTGTTTGGATCGGATCAATCACCACAGCGTCAGCTCAAAGATCTAGCAGAGCCACGAAGGAAAGAAAATCCTCTCACCAAAAAATTGTGAAAGACGGATGCTCGCGGTTGCCAGGAAATGGTCTCAGTCCACACGGGCCTGGAACAAAAAAAAAAAAAAAAAGAGTTACGAAGATGAGAAGAACATGGAAAAATTACCAAACAGAAACACCCACATTTCTAGCAAATCCTTTGGTAGCCGCAAGGTAATATCCCCCTCCGGAGGAGCGATTCCCGATGGAACCCCCAGCAATCCCACCGCCAGGAGAATCAAGAGCAGAAGCGACATGAGGAGGAGCATCGCAAGCACCGTCGTCCACAGCGCGCGCCTCGCACTCTTGCCTCCTTTGATCGCCATGGATGACGAGATCCGGAGAGCTGCAATCGGATGCGCGGCAAGCAAACCGAGAATACCTCTCGATCGATTGATCGATCCGCTCGATCGTGGAAACCCTAAATCCCTGTAGAACTGTGGCGCTAACAAACCCAGTTTATGGATTTTAACGGACTCATGGTTTTACTTCGAACTTTCTCCAACAAACACAGTTAAATTGTTATTACAAACTTAAGAACGTTATATTTCCACCAAGTTACAAAGAAATACACTCTCCTTTCTAAAAGAGAAAACACACTTCTTCTCATCTATGCCCGAAATTCCCGTACTGTTTATGATAACTACCATCTCCCAAATGTTGACACCTAAGATGATTCCATCCACCTAAAGCGCTATGCGAATCAAATCAATATATGTTACTGTTATTTCAAAGTCAACTTGAGCGTGCTGTAGACATCTTCATCGAGTCTGGGCTTGATCCTGGCTTTGAGAGTGTGTGCCATGAAGTTTACAAAACCCATAACTTCACCCATGGGCTGATCTTTTTCACTGCTTGAGAAATGCCACTCGAATCCATGAAGAAGATTGGAAAGAACAAGTTGGACGGTCCTGAGACCCAGAGGAAGGCCCGGGCAAGACCTCTTTCCAGATCCAAATGGAAGCAACTCAAAGTCTTGGCCGTGGACACCCATGTTGCTGCCAATGAATCTCTGGGGCTGGAACTCCAGAGGATCACTCCAAACTTGAGGGTCTCTTCCAATCGCATAGACATTCACAAGTAGCATTGTGTTCTTGGGGATGTCATAGCCAGCAACCTTGTGGGCTGCAATTGATGCATGTGGTAAGAGCAAAGAAAGAGGAGGGTGGAGACGAAATGTTTCCTTGATGATGGCATTTACGACCTCAAGCTTGGATATGTCTGCCTCTTCGACCATGCGTTTGCGTCCCACAACACTCTCGATCTCTTGTTGAGCTTTGATAATCCAATCTGGGTGGTGAAGAAGTTCTGCCAGGGCCCACTCGCTCACTGTGGATGATGTTTCAGATCCAGCAACAAGTAGATCCTGATCACAAAAGAAATCACAAGTTTCTATACAAATTTCGAAGTTCTTATACTTACCAAGAGCAAAGCTTTGAGATTGAACGCATCGTTTCCAAGGCAAGACCTTGTGATCTCCACGAAATCAGGAACCTCACCGGGACGCTGCTCGTCTAAAACCTTCTGCAAGAAACCATTCATCTTATGCCCAGCCACCCTTGCGCGGCCAGCAACCAAGTCGAGCCAGCTCAAGTAGGGGAAATAGTCAGTGATCGAGAATGACGCTCCCACCTCGAGGATCTCATCAATCATATCAATGAAATCCAATGCCTCTTTGGCAATGGCGGGATCGCCCGAGGCCTTGGCTCCAAAGTAACTCTTCTTCATAAGGATGCGAGTCATGATGTTGAAGTTCAGAACCTTCAAGTGTGATCTCACTCCCACAACCTGGCCAGCCTCAGAAGCTCTCAAGAGCTCGCGACTGAGCTCCCACAGCTCGTCCCGGATGATCTGCGTGTTCATGCTGACCCTCGTGGCTGTGAAGAGCTCAGTGGTGCAAAGCTTTCTCAGCTTCTTCCAGTAGTCTCCATGAGCGAAAGTTATGGTTTTGTAATCCGTGACTATGGAAACCACGTTGTTGCGAGGCCTGTAGGCGAATTCCGTGTCGTGGGTCTTGAGAAATGCTTTGGCCATGGCTGGACTGGAAACTACAACCAAGGGGACGGATCCCACGCGTAAGTGAAGGAGCGGTCCAAACTTCCTGGAGAGCTGCTGGAGTGAGATGTGTGGGAGCCTGCCCAGGAGATGGAAGTGGCCGATGAGTGGTAATCCTCTGGGACCTGGCGGGAGATTTAGTGATTTGCTGGAGAGCCATTGCTTGAAAATGAGAGCTGTGAGAAGGAGGAGCACCACTGCCCAAAACATTTTGAATTGCTAATTGTTTGTCAATACCACAAGCCAAGCTCTTAGCTCAAGCTTGGCTTAGCATAGCTTAGACACGTTTGACACAAGAACGGGTCACAAGATGAACAGCGATGGTTGGTTGGGCATGACAGATCTCCAGTGCTGTTGAGAATCCAGACTTTTGCAATATGACAAAATTCAAGGAGCTTGTGACCCGTTCTTGTGTCTAAGCTATGGGATGTCCAGTGCATTATTGATTTATTTTGACTTTTATTTATTGAAAAAGATTGTTGATGATTCTAAAGAATTATCTATCATGATAAGGAGTTGCTGAACTTTCTGGGCCGCTGGATCCAGCCAATCCCAGCCGTCTGATAGTGTAAAGGGGTTATTTTTTTAACCACGTATTAGTGAATAATCACACTGATATTTGCTCTTGGCCAGGTGGCCAAACTGCGTGGGTGAGAAAGGAAGACCTGGTGACACATGTCACATGCAAATGTGTTGACTGTGGCTGCACTTGTCATCTAGGCATCAAGATTGCTCAAGCAACAATAGCAGCCCAAGGCTGTGAGGAAGATTTGGTGATTGGAGCAAGATTGATCATCCTCCTGGTGGTGGAGCGAGGTGTTGTAGCATCAGGACGTGCCACTCAACTGGAATGCAATGTTCATCGGTCATGGCAATAGGATCTTCGATATGTTTAAGATCTTTGGACAAGTGTTGGATTTCGTGACAATGTGCTAGTTCAGAAGAGTTCTAGATGTGGTAACTAGGTATCTTTCTCTCTTTTTTCATTTTATCCGTTTTGCAGATGAATGCAAGGGCATTTTGCACTACTCTAGGTACTAGGCTTGCCTGGCAATAGTATTGCTCAAGCAAGAGGGCTGTACAGAGATTAGCGATCAAGTAGCCAAAGAAAAACTATAACCAAGTTATACTTCTCAAGATCGTCTACTAAGATCACCAAGAGCTCTTCATGAAGCAATATAGAGAGCCCATCATCAAGAAATCCATTGAGAAGAGGGAATTTTTGCTAGGAAACCATTAGAACTAGAGAACTATACCGCACGTGGTTTTGACCCTTTATCGTATAATGATTTACCATAGGACAACACCATGAAGCGGAACCTAACCCTCCTTGTGCCATGTGACACATGCCACGTGTCCAAAGGATAGTGGTGCAGAACCTGAGGTTTAGGGCTTTGGGCCACTGAACAAAGGAACGGTGCCAAACTCCCAAGCATGAAGCCTAGAAGCAACGAAACTAGACCATGGAGCAATTCTCGAGCATATAGCCGAAGGAGCGAAGGGACAGGAGCCCAGAGTGACTTGGAACAGTCCTGGAACAACCAGCATCCCAATACCAAGACCAATATGCAAAATGGAGCCAAATGGAGTATGGCACTATTTCAACATACCAGTGGCCTAACGCAAGGATATAAGTAAACTTGGTCTTAGACCCAAGCAATGGAACTTGGGCTTAGATCTAA